>NW_019641647.1:0-58109 GCF_000599845.2 Trichogramma pretiosum | reverse complement strand
CTGTGATTGGCTGCCGCGCCAGCTAGAGAACTGCTTTCTGCGGCTGCCCGCTGCCGAAACTCGACGCGCGAATCTCTTTCTCTCTCGCACGCGCGTATGACTGTGTTTACGACGTATACGCACGAGGCAATGTAACAGCATAAGCAGCAGTCAGCTTAGCTCACGGCATTGACTGCGTTGAGATATCTTTCTCTCTCTTGCTTATGTGTACGATAATACATAGAATACGTATATGCGTATACGTCGCGAGATTCTACGCACTATCATGCATGTTTTCAAATCTGATGTTCAACAATGCATTCATGTATACGTGTCTATGAGTGTGTGTCTTCTTAAGGGAAGTCGACATTTTTATCATGTTATATTAACATACAACGAACGATAACCGTTCAATGCACTAATTTAATTAATAAAAATGTACTTTCGAAGCTACAATTGAAAGTTAAAGAAAATAATTAAAGTACGAGTCATTTTTTTTTTGAAAATGTGATTTCCAATAAAATAGAAAAGTAAAAAAAAACAAATTAACGACAAATTAAAAATTGAAAAAATCAGAAAAAAATCAGCTGTTTAAGAACAGCTGCAAGATGTGAAACATCTTCATCTATTAATTAAAGGAATGAAAATTCAGAGACAAATAAAATTTAAAAATCACTGCTCAATCGAAACAAAACAAATTTTTTAAAAGAAGAGGAAAATACCTTTATTTTCTTTTTAAAGTTAGCTCAATTAATAATTGAAGGTAAAAAAAACAGTAAAATCGATGGCTTAGACTTGCATCTGGACTATAGAAATTTGTTAATCAAAATCGTACATACATCATCGTAAAGTACTCCTTCAACGGGTAATGAAAAAAAAAATAGAGCTCTCTACGATAATTTTTGCGTCCTGTTAATCAGCCTTCGAAGAGGCGCATTTTTTAACGTATTTTTTTCGATTTTCCGTCTAAAACTTTTTGCTACGTATAAGTACAAGTCTTAAACTTCCATTTGGCGTCGAACGGACTCGATATTGTTGTTAAAAATAGGGAAATAGCCTAGGTCCGAGGGAGAGCTTTTTCAGACAAGTGACTGTTTCTCGAAAACTATTAGTCCAATCTTAACTTTTAAAAGTTCCTTTTTTTGTCGCGAAATGACTTACATTTTGATGTATTGTAAGTTCCAATTGAACTGCAATTGTTTATAATAAATGCAATAAAAAAATGGACATTTTAGACGGTTTTTTGCACTTTTCTCGGTAAATAAATAACGTAATTGATCGTGGTTAGGCTCAAATTAAAGGTCTAATTACAAGCTACAACTTTTAATTGAACTTTTTTTTTAATTGCTGTTCATGGAAAAGCTACAAGGACGAGAATGTGATTTTTCTACCCTTCTAACCATCCCTCTACCTCAACCACCACTCGAAAACTTACGCACCTAAGAGTGCTTGTACTTATCGAGACCAACAAATCCCATACGGTCCGGTGCTGTCCCTAAGTTTGCCAAACTCTAATAGTATACTTCTAGTCGCGTCAAACTCGAAAAATAAAGTTACATATAAGCCTAGTCAAAGCCAAGATGAAAACTGTTTACAACTAAAGTTAAATACGGTGGAAAACCAGTAGAAAACCGCGTTTTAACCGGGTTTAATCCAGGTTTGATCCAGGTCTAATCCGGGTTTAATCCAGGTTTAATCCAGGTTTAATCCAGGTTTAGTCCAAGTTTAATCCAGGTTTAATCCGGGTTTAATCCAGGTTTAATCCGGGTTTAATCCAGGTTTAATCCGGGTTTAATCCAGGTTTAATCCAGGTTCAATCCGGGTTTAATCCGGGTTTAATCCAGGTTTAATCTGGGTAAAAATATGGGTCAAAATCCAGGTTATGAAACCAGGATTATTCCGGGTTATGATCCGGGTTATAAATCCAGGATTAATCCGGGTTAAAAATCCGGGTTAACAATCCAGGTTGAAAATCCGGGTTAACAATCCAGGTTGAAAATCCGGGTTAAAAATCCAGGTTGAAAATCCGGGTTAAAAATCCGGGTTAACAATCCAGGTTGAAAATCCGGGTTAAAAATCTGGGTTAAAAATCCAGGTTGAAAATCCAGGTTAAAAATCCGGGTTAACAATCCAGGTTGAAAATCCGGGTTAAAAATCCAGGCTAACAATCCAGGTTGAAAATCCGGGTTAAAAATCCGGGTTAACAATCCAGGTTGAAAATCCGGGTTAAAAATCCGGGTTAACAATCCGGGTTAACAATCCGGGTTAACAATCCAGGTTGAAAATCCGGGTTAAAAATCCGGGTTGAAAATCCGGGTTGACAATCCAGGTTGAAAATCCGGGTTAAAAATCCGGGTTGAAAATCCAGGTTGAAAATCCGGGTCATAATCCGGTTTGGAAATCCGGGTTAAAAATCCGAGTTAAAAATACAGGATTAATCGGATGTATAATCCGGGTTATAAATCCAGGATTAAAAATCCAGGATTAATCGGATGTATAATCCGGGTTAAAAATCCAGGATTAAAAATCCGGGTTATCAATCCAGGTTTAAAAATCCGGGTTATAAATCCAGGGTTAATCCGGGTTAAAAATCCAGGATTAATCCTGGTAAAAATCTGAGTTCAATCCAGGTCAAAACCCGAATTTAATCCAGGTATAAATCTTGGTTAGAAACCAGTGAATAATCGAGCTTTAACCCGATAGAATGTTGGCCGATACTCAGATGTAAAAAATCATATAAAACTGTTTAAAACCCGGTTATAAAGCTGGTGAGTAACCGATGGTGGTAAAAATAGATTAAATGTAAGATGAAATCTAGTTAAAAACCTGGTTGTACACCAAGGCTCAGGATTAAAACCTATTTTAATCGGTTCGTACCCGAGGTGCGAATCAGTTAAAAGCCCAGGTTATCACTAAACTGGAATGCGTTCTAAAAAACAATATTGTAAATGAGTGCGAGTAGGAGAACACCGGGCACTATGCACATTTTCGAGCCGGGTAAAATTAAAAAAAGTAATTTAAATAAGCAGTTTGCAATAACCGTATTACTTGGTTTTATTTGTATCGTAGCTCTAGCCATGCCAGGAAACCCGGCTAACATGGCTACTGTGGACGCACCCAAAGAAGTAGCAGGCGCGCGCGAGCGAGCGCCAGCACGAATAAAGAAACAAGAGAAGCAACTCTCCCTTGAAGTCGTCGTCGTCGCATACACTCTCGTCGTGTTAGAACCAAGTGTAAGAGCTCGCACGCTGCGATATGTACACGTCTCGTCGGCCGCTTAGCCTATAAAGCCAAGAGCTGGCGAATACCAACGTTCGTGCGCGCACACACACTCGCACTCAGACGATCCACACATGGAAATGTCCTGGGACCGGTTTTGTGGCCTCTGTGCTGCTGCTGCTGCTGCATGCTGCAGCCGCACTATGTACTTCTGTGTCTATATTTATGTATTGTATATACGCATTGCTGCAGCGGTCGTGCTGCAACCTCTACGGGCTAGTTTTCAAGTGTCTCGTTTACTGTATTGCTGCTACCTATTCTGTAACGTTTCTTCCTTTTTTTGTACGACCCGCCAACGTTTCCTCGCGTCCTTTTTTTATGAGGTGTGATTCGCGCTACCGCATTCGAAAATGGGACGCGTCGCGCGCACCCAGACATTTTATTCAGGGTATCGCTTACGGATCGCCAAGTGGGTGAAGTTTTTCGCACGGCGATTGTGCGCGCTGCAGTTACGTTTAATAACGAGACGAGATTCAAGACCAGATTTCGGGGTCATTTCTTTCGACGTTTTGCGAACTCGGGGAGGGGAGGGAGCGGCCTCTCTAGAGAAATGCCTAGAGACTGAACGTAAAAAGTCTGTCTATAAGGAGTGTAGGTCGTTAGCGATATTAATGCATAAAAACCAGCCGGACTGATAAATTGATTGGAATGAAAGTCGTTCGTAAATTAAGTGATTCAGCTCTCAGTGATACAAGTAAAAGAACCGTTCACGAGTCAATTACTCGGTGACCAATTTTATTCTTTCGCTGCGTGTTGTTATCGAAATAGCCGAGCAAATTTTACTGCGCTGTTCGATTTAGCAGGGCCCCCTGCACTGAGCTCAAAAATATAAAATACGTTCAACACTATACTCCTTGCCTGTTTGCCGTAGTGTTGGACGTCTTGCGAGTCTACAACTTACACGTATACGCACAGGCTCAAAAAGTTCGAAAAAAGACGAATAAAGAATAAAGAAGCAAAAAGACGCTTACTACTCGACGCGAAAAAGAAACTCTATCGCTTGGAAGGATATACCTATACGCTACACTCGGATACGCGCATACATAAACACGCTTCGGGTCTTACTTACGAGCAGCAACAGCAGCTCGCTGCTGCAACCGTAGGTGTGTATATATTCTTTATATGTATACACAGCCACATAGCGAGAGTAAGAGAGTTATATTGCCGAAGAAATTGGCGAGGAAACACAAAAGAGAGAATACGTAAGAGGTGTGCATACGCACTTGCTCGCATGTATATTTTGCAAAGAGCAAAAAAAATCCTCCTCGTCGTTGTCGCTTCTTTTACTTTGCTCAACGGTGACGTATTTGGATAAATGAACTGTTCTCTCCGAGTTTTTAAATATTCACGCCTATAGCAGATTTCTGGACTCGATTGAGTGCAAGCGAATTCGCGAAAGAGACAGAGGGAGAGAGTCGGATCGGCATGGTTTACGCCTTGCTCTGTGGCTCGAAGGACTTTGATGGGAGGCTAATTGTTATCTTTTTTCACTCTTGTAAACGTGCATTACTGCCCGGCACCGCTTGATGTACGATGCTTCATCAATTGTAGCTGGTGCTAGCGGGCTTCTTACCAATGTAAATCTACATCGACGATAATCTTTTATAAAAGTTTGTACTTTGTAAATTGATATATTTTTAATGCATTTAACCAAGATAGACTAATTTGACGATAACAAAATTACACAAGCTTTATCGGAAAAGATCTTAGGTATTAACGATCTTTTATGTATTTCGTCATTGAGTCGAGCCTTTTTAATTGATAACCAATGCATAATTTGATATTCCAATTAGAAAAGCCGACGTCTGCATACTATCGGCGCGCACGCAGCTGCTACGTGAAGGTATTGTAGCGCATAATGTAATGTCTGACTGACAAAGTTTTCGACACGGAGATGATTTGGCCGATGCTGCTGCTGCTACCACCACCACACGCCACCATATTAATGAAAGAGGAAACCGCGTCCTCTTGGTAGTTTGGAAACTGGAGTAAGAGTTCGACAGAAATTTTCCTGGCCTCGATCGGTTTCAGGAGTACCCACACACATCCATACATATGTATAGCAAACACGCGTGCAAAGGGGAAAGACAGCATCTGAAAGGGTCTGGTGCGATGGTTCGAAAAGTTTTGGCATATTTGAAGTTCGATGAAAATTCGGTTGGTAATATATATGCTTCCGTTCACGAGTCAGCGATCCCAAGGGAGATTAAAATTTTGCACTTCAATGGTTTTATATTGACCGTAAAAAAGGAAGGAAAGGGTACAATTTGAAGTAAAGTGCTTAAAAATCAACATTTAAAAATATTTATTCAACATACCTATTTCACGCAAGCACATGTTTTTTTTCAACAAGCGGATCATTTGGGTCTTGAATAAGAATATAAACTCGATTAAAAAAGCGAAAGAGGCTAAAGTGAATATTTGCAGAAATTTATGAAGCTTTTAATAAAAATATTCAGTGGAAATCTCCAAAGATGTGTTTGTAAATAATCATTTTAGCCGAAGATATCTCTTTTATGAAATCTCCTGTTATCGCAAAATAGTAAAATCAGGTCGCGGAAGAAGTAGTGTGACAAGTTAGCAAGTCGGAAATACGACAACTAATCAATGGCAATACAACTCTTCCTTGTGGTTTCTGAGAAATTGTATAGGTGTTTAGGTGTTGGCGTACAAGCTGCTATTAAACGGCAAAACCCAAGCATTCAATTGAGATCTGCACTACAGCAGTGGTTTCTCTGTATTTTGAGATTTGCCAAGTTAGTAAATAGTCGATGATGTAATCATGCTAAAACTGCTTATCAACGCTTTCTCGATATTCTTTGAAAAAATACACTCGATCAACAAATATCTGGCAGTACGAGAAGGCAAAGTTATAACAATATATCATAAACGGAAAAACATCAAACCTCCTACAAATGCACAGAGATAACGGAATATCGTATTTCCTACTTATTGAGTTGAAAGAAAAACCTCGTGAGTATATATGCAAGTCGTTCTAACATCAACGAAGTCGTCCTATACATGGATCAAATCTTCGTTAGTTTCAGCATACACGAGAAAAAAGGCGAAAAAAATAAGACAAGAGAAATGCGATGGTACCTTGGGGAAACAGTACAAAAAAAATAAATAAAAGTACGAACGCGTAGAAGACACACAAAGAAGGAAGTAAAAGATAAGAGATAATATGGAAGTCTACTCGATCCCTTTGCACAATCTTGTTAGTATAAAGCTTGTCCTTAGTTCTGTGTTCTATTTCGTACCAGCGTACTAGTGCAATCTGATACTTAATTAATTAAATGTAGAATTTCGACTATGTAATCAAAACGTAACAAACTGATGCTAGATAACAATGTTTTAAGAAAACCATCTAGGATGAGAAATATATTGGGATTGAGAGAGCAATGTAAAACAATATTAGCAAGCTAGTTGAATCCATTATTGTTTGTTAGTATTCAATATTGAGCCATTAACATGGGGGAAATTAATTTCACAATTACCTATACGGGCAAAAATTTTTCTGTTTAATTACACCCCCCAGTGCAGACCATTTTAATGGGCTCGTCTGCACAGCAGCAAATGCACGAAGATACGTATGGCTTATTGTTCGGCCGTTTTGCATTTCTGTTAATCAAGTTAGGTCATAGTACAGTAACAGTACGGATATCGAACTTCATGGTCCGCGCAGTGCGCGTCGATTCCAGAGTTCGGTCACACTCGCACTCCGTTAACCACTAATGTTCCTCTCGGGTGCTACACCGTTATCGCCGTATCGATTTCATATTACGAGCAAATGTCTCAGCATTTCTACACTAGCGGCTATGTATAAGGTTCTGTAACACATTATGCAACTAGGCGAAATCAACGAATAGGTGCTTTTTGTCAAATCATATACCAACGCAACAACAACTACCGATAAATAAATTAAAATACTTTGATAACTTTATGTAGATACTGTTGGAAGAATTTTTGTGAAGGAAAATATGCACAAAATTACTGCATCGAAAAACGGATACCGAGACTCAAGAGCATGAGAGAAAATGTAAGAAGAAGCTGCACATGAAGCCATATTTCGAGTCAAATACCACAATCGAAATCGAAGTCGAAATCGAATCGAACTACTCGATTCGTGTAGTCTGTAGCGTAGAATCGTTTAATCCAACTGCTCACTCAGTATACGCTGAGCGAAATCTCGTGATATGCGCGGAGATTATACACCCTTGGATGCACAGGCACAAATAGACTAGCGCGAGTACAGCAAGGTGCGATAGCGATCGCTTCGAGAAAACATGTGATGTTCTCGCTCACAATTTCGCGCGCCCGTGTATACGTACAGGTATATGCTCTTTCAGAAATTTCACCTTGCTTTCCCTTTATACTTCGCAGCATACATCTTCTCGCAAGCTCGCGTCGCTTTGCCAGGAAGCACGCGGTTTAGTTTGTACTGCGTGTATATATACATGCAGGAACATACGTACCTCCTTCGTAGGCACGAAAACGCTACGAGCTTGCAAGCTTAAACCAACTAAATGATGTGTTTGCTTTCCTGAAAATTAAATCAGACTGAGATTTTGGCGTACGATGAGTTTCCAACGCAGTGGGTGAATAAAATTTAGTTCTGTACGTACAAAAGTTACTTTCCCGCGCGAGCTGCCATCATATACATATTTTCATTATGAATCGACTCTGGACTGTAAGATGACAAATTAATTTTGGCCCAGCTCAAACGTTCAATCACAGATTGCATGTGCGTGGCACGGTGTATATATACCAAGAAACTTGTCATGACCCTCCTCTCCATCAGCAAGCACAGTACAGCCGCACTTATAAATCGCGCGAATTTAATGACTCGTATTTCGTCTGCACGCCATACACCGAGCACTTTTTATAGAAACATAGTGGAACCTTTGCATTTTTTTGGATTCCTTTTTCATCTTTCAACTTCTTCGTTTTCTTTGTTTCCATTGTGTACCTATGCTTATGCAGAATAACGAAAAGCATGACTACGAAATCCTAACACACGTAATGGTAATTTATCAAAATCGTTATAGCAATTGATAGTTAGGAAGCCGAAACATGACTATCCTTCTGAATAGTCGCCCCCCCATAGTCGTTAAAAAATGCCATGAGAGCCTGATTTTATTCAATAGCATTCAGCTTTTTATGCTCGTTTAGTTCGTTTAGGTCGTTTAGTTCTCTATTTTATGATAAATGTACATATCGATAATTTTTTTTCTAAATCTCTTTGAATCATAGTTACTTTGTTGAAACTGAACCTTCTATTTTACCGGTTAATACATACACACAAGTAAATTAAATGCAAACCGAGTTGCGTCTCAGTGATGCCAATAACTTCAGGGGGCTAGAATACGGATAGAGCTTGGCGACCACATTAAAAGCGCAATCGCACACTGACACTTCTCAGCTTGGGCCTGACTTATACTTTCGGCACACACCCGCACGACTCCTCGTGCTTTCGCACACGCAACACAGATATTTCACGGGCGTAAAAAGCAGCGTTAGTGATACTGACTCGACTATACATTTGCAGATGTTACTTTCGGTTTCTCGCGCGCATTGAGAAAAAAGGGCTCGTCGCCGTCGTCGAGCCACCGCGACAAAAGAAATGGTTCCCAAGACACCGATGACGCACTTATCTGGTGTTACACGAGCCTGCAAAGAAGACCTTTTTTCACCTTTCTTCGTGTGCACAGATCGATATGAGATTGTGGTGCACGCACGAAAACGAGAGACACATACTCTCAAACGCATAGGCACGCGCCAATAACATTCCCTCACGATGTGAATAATCAAAAACTGCTCGCAACGGCGCGCGATAGACTTTATTATGCGAATCACGGAACGATGCGTGCTTGCGTCTGCCTGCGTCTGCCTGCGTGTGTATATGCAAAGATACGCAAGCCAAGGGATGAAAAAAACTTTTCTTTACATTTCAAAGATTTTGGCTATTTATGAGAATTTTTTCTCCCATGAGCTGTGTCCATAAATCATGGACTTATTACTAATGCTGCTTTCTATAATCCTATACTCTTCTGTTGTAAAGACAAATGATTGAGATATTTTTGAGTTTTGATGTTATTGTAGCAGTTATTCATCGATGTTTTAAACTTAATTTTATTTTTTACGTACTCCGTACGTAGCTTCAACCTGCTGCGTACACAAATATTATATTTCCGGATGATTATTTCAATCGATCATAGAATAATAAAAATGCACTTAAACTTTCGGGCGATCTTAATTTTCAACATAACAAAAAAGTCATATACACCTCAGTAGCAGCTTTTTTGGAGCAGTATTTTGGTATTTAGCATGTAAATTTTAGGGTACAGAATTTAGAATGTAGTTACTCAACGCTTTACATCTGATCAGGCGAATAATTAGTAATAAGTGTCATAGAAGGACTTTTTCTATTTCATTAGTGTCCGTGAACGTGTGAGGCTATCTGTCGTTCTTAGGTTTTACTTTGCAGCATCTTTTAAAAAGTTGAAATCTTCAAGCCAGTTTTAGATTTCATGAATTAAAATTAATTTGAGGTTTTATCACAAACTAACCTTACAGATCCGTGCATGATGTTAGAGTTTCCTACTTCCGCGTAAAATGCGGTCATACTAATATCCACAACGCTTCATTTCTTACGCCTCTGCATTCTAAGAATTAATTAACAAGTTATTAATAACCCCTTTCATAAACTATTTTGTCATTAATCATTGTTAGCTTTATTACAATCCACCCTTCCTTGACAGCAAAGTAGATATTTTTAATGTTCAACTTTATACTTTATTTTCAAAATTATCAATTCCTTTAAGATCGAAAATAGGTGTGGATTAGTGTTTATTCAAAAAATTCCATCTTCTTCAATAGAAAAGTCTCCTCCACATTACACTCAAATATTGAAAGTATGGCTTGTTTCCATTTTTAGGGAGGCAGAGAGAAATTTAAGTTCAGGTCCTTTTATGCTCGAGAACAGATAAGAAATATCGATAAGTTTTTCATGAAGCTATATACCGCGAGGCAGTATTGCAGCAGTTAATGTCACGCTACTTCATAACTTAATTCCAATATACTTGGCCCTTTTGCCTCAAAGGGACTTTCTCTCCAGTAAAGAGGAAGCGAGGCGAAAGAAAGGGAGTGGGAAGGAGGAAAAAAAACCATAAAAGCAAGTACGGCGTTTGTCAGTGACAGGAGCTGGTGCCGTCGGAAGAGTTTCTGATCTCCGTATAATTAACATCCATTCAACAAATAACGCAGCGCAACTGCGTATCGCATGCTCCTAATAAACGTTGTGTTGTAGACATATACATCTGAATACTGGAGAAATATTCACACACAGGATCTCGCGCGCAACGCAGCGTTCCTCTGCGTTATAAGGGTATCCATGGAAACCCATAGTGCGGCGCGTACTGCTCGACCCCTTTATCTCATTCGTCTGTGCGCGCCTACTTTATATTATATACAATACTGTACGAGTGCTCTACTATCGTATCTTTTTTCATCTTTTCTCGTCGTTTACACTTTTTTTAGCGAATGCTTTAAGACTAGCTACCACTACTGCCTCTCTTTTTCAGTCCGAATGCTTAACGTGAGCCCATATTATATTAAAAAAGTTGAGAGATGGAAGCGACAATAATTTACCGCTCGTTTCCTTCTTCTTTGTACTGTCCAAACTCGTTTTGATTTACCAAAAGAATTAATTTATCCTTCATGCTGCAGCGGCTGCTGTAAAGATTGTGAATTTCCATGAGTTTTTAAAAATTTTGATTTAGCTGTACAATTTGCTTTACAAGTAGTATAACAAACAGTGCAGTAACAAAGAAATGAATCGAATAAAGGAACCGTGAAATTTTTACATTTTATTAAGGATTTTAGTACAAGTGAACCTTTAAATTATACACTTATAGGTATTTAAGTTTCTGATTATTCAACTCAACTACTCAAACCAATCAAATTAATTCGATAAATGTACCTTCAAAGTAAAACAAAAGAATAGGCTTAATGATCCAAGCTCTTACATCTCACTACCCTGCAGAACACATCGAGCGGATAAATGAGCCACTAATCAGTCGTTACGCATGTCAGTTCATTGTTAATTCATCCCCGATGTTTACGTGTAAAAACAAAACAAGCGCCACTGACCACGATTTGTTGCTGTACGTTCAGTTACCGGATCCAAAATACTCTAGTACATTCATGTGTGGATATGTTCAACGCGAGAGTATATACATAGAAAATTTTACAAAGGAGTCGCTGTACAGCAGCGGGTATAGGTACCTAACGCTCGACTGAATCCTTTTTGTTTATGCTAGCGTATTGATGCACGTAACGTACACGCGTCAGAGTGCATGGAGCACTGATTTCGTTCCGTGAAACATCCACTGAATTTTCGTTTGTGTGCCGCATGTAAACTTTTGGGCGAGCGAGCGAAAATTTTTCCTCGGATTGAAAGGTCAACTGCATAGAGCTTGTCTGCTTGCACAGCTTTACACTGATATAGGCTGCATTTATGCACTCGAGAGCAAAAAGCGAACTTTGATATCGATTTCACAAACTGGCCGCGATCGGATCGTAGTAAAAACATAGCCCGTCTCAGCCAACAGCGCATGATGTTGAAACATCGAATTGCACTAGTATAGCACACGTATGAGAATTTAGAATACGATTGTCTATAACTGTACAACGGTTAAATTTTGATGCAATGCAAATGTATACACTATATGTGGATGCACCGGACTCGACTGTCACCGGCAGATTCGGTATGCCACTTACATTGGCACAAACGTGTGCGTAGTACATTATTTGTTTGTAATTCGCGTGCAATTCAAGCGTGCAGTAAATGAAACAGTCGAAGCAGTAGCAAAAGCGCTGCAGTCTATGAATAGTTGCGTATAATCGTGATGTTTATTGGGTTCTTCGTCAAGTAAAAGAATGTGAGTGATATGTGTGTTTCGTTAACTCTTACACTTTGAGTGTTTATGAAATACGAGTAAGATCAACGTGAATTTTCATTTTATTTTCTTTCTTCGTCGAAACGTATTTAATCACACGCGTTCATCTCATTCTGCTTCCGTGCATGAAAATGAATTTGCCCAGAGCATCGTCACGAGCAGCTGAGAGCGAATTTCTCGCTACAACTGAAACAATCCAGAGTCGAAAGCGAACTGGAGTCCATAATGGAAATAAAGAGCTTAAACTGCAATCCGATCCGGATGAGAGTCGATAATAAATAAATTCATTTCCTCAAAATTCACGCATTTCTCTACGCTGGTGCTGTTCTCGCGAGAGAAAAATCGCTATTTTCAATGTATGATATTATAGTCAATAGAAGACGTCGGTATTCTATATGCATGCGGTGTCTGTCTATAATACGTCGGACCCTCGGCTGTCTGCTTGTATAGATGTTGTTGTTGCTGCTGTCAACCCTCCTATTGGCAAAGCGCGTCGATCGATCTTCCAGAGCAAAAAGCATCCTTTATCTCTCTCTCTCTCTCTCATTCTCTCAGTCTGTATAGTAGGTATATACAATGGCATGAGCTCACGTGTGTAGGTGATATACATGCACAGTAAGCACGTACTCCTGTATACACACAGCAATCTCTCACACTCTCGGCCTCTTCTTAGCGATATCGTTTGCGCGCGTTTCAATTAATTTTGGCTAAAAGGCTCGATCGTCGTCCGGTACCCCGGAAAAAGAGCTCAACGACGGATTTATTTTATGATCATTGATTTCCAGCTCAACGATACAGTTAATATCTCTGGTCGTGTTTAGTATGGTTACATCGTTGATTGCTTCGATGGCGTTGCTTTTCTGTCGCCAACACGTCAGTATACACAGAGGATTAAAGCAGTTATTCTGGTATAAAATTTCCAAATGAAAAATGACTTGCGCAGCAACTCGAGGCTTGATGTATAGCACACAGGAAAACTCGATTCTCGAACAAAACTTCCACGAGTAGCTTAATTTAGCCGAAAATGAAGAAACTTAACTTTAAATATATTTTTGACACTGTAAATAGCTCATCCAAACGTATGAAAAACACAATATGTAAAAAGCCAATGAATAAATCAACGTCAATACAATAAAAATTCACTCGATGCAGAGAAATTAATTACTTTCAAGTGCGTGCTCGGAATACTGTTCATTTATTATATGTATAGATCAGCGAGAACATGTCCTGCAGAGGAAACCATCCATGGCTAAACATACATGTCCAGTTGCAAAGTCCTGCAGGTTTGTACAATAAAGTCAACCGCGACAGGAACAAACCACTGCATTAGATATAAAAGCGTTTATATACGCTTATACAAGCGCAGCATGGCGCATGTACGGGAGAAGTATTTACTGTAGTGGTAGTCGCTGTTGCACCCAACCGTTGTACTGGTGTAGCCAAATGGCTCGTGCAACTATAGATTAACACTATTCGGGCTTATTAATTATCGCAGGCCGCAAGTGGCCTAAAATACGACGTGGGCCGTGGTGCATTGTGTACCACCAGCTTCTCTCTCCCTCTCGCGTATTATATGTATGTGTACCATGCTGCACACACGCGCAACGACGTAAAGTTACATTATATACACGTACACGCAAATGTGCGCACTTACAGAAGGAGCTGCAATACTCTCTGCGGATTAGAAACTGCAGCAAATGTACTGAGCGTCGGTTTGTTCTACCGACTGATCCCACAGAGGTATAGGTGAGCGGCCGCCCATATGCGCGCCATAGCCTGGGCTGTGGCCTACCTATACGTATACATTAAAACACTGGCCGGGTATGTGCGTATGGCACACAATTCATACACTGTATACGTATACGCAAGCCACTGCACTCACACAGATCCGTAAGACAAATATGTGCGCATATTTTGACGATAGCTAAATTGTAATGTGCCCTTACCACCTATCAGTCAAAATGCGGATGCGACACTTGTAAGATAATTGCGTGATTTAGCGCCTGATGGATTCTGATGTTCTTCGTGCCTTAATGCATGCAAATATGCTGGCGTACATAGACACAAAGGAAATGGAAGTGGTTTACTTGATGACGTTCAGTGACCAAATGGCTTTACCAGCGTTACTGTTTCGCCCATTTTCTCTACGGTTCTTCATGCCCAAAGTCTCAGAGAGCTGACAAATCAACTACATATAGAATTTATAATAAATGTATTGAAGAATAGTTGAGTCGAGCAAATAAAACTATTGAAAAGTATATCAATAAACCAAACTATCAAACATTTTTATGGCATTTATTTTGACTCTCCAATTCTCGTCGATTTTAATGCAGTTGATAATGATAAACCTTTACCTTATCGGCAATATAAGTGTTCTAAGATTCTCTATCTACTAGCTTGTATGTAACAGCAGGTCTCAGCTGATACTCCAGCGTAACATAAAAAACTGACGAGTACGTTCCATCTTCAGCGTGGACATTATTTAGCTCTTGTGTTTGCATAGACGTATTAAGCTTACACTCGGTAAAGAAAGGTAGGTATAGACTCGGCGGGCACTAGCACCCCAAGCTGTAGCACTAGCGCGAAAGTAGCGGCAGGAATGGGAACTCTAATTAGGATTAATTCGCACTAATTAATTGAATCACCGAATTCCTGGCTGCCGCATATACAAGTAGCCGCGCGAGTTTGGGCACTGCAGAGTATGCTTCCCATCCATACATAATATGGCGTGTAGCGGTATACAGCGAAGCTACACATCTGTGTATATTGGACGTCATCTCGATGTGTGTGCTCGAGACCTGGCATTGCTGTGTGTACAGACGCAGATGTAGAAACGTCGAGTGAACTCGAAGCTTACCTATCGCTTTATGTGCCCGTATACATGTATAGGTAGATACTTCATATCTCTCGCTATGCATTGGTGTGTCGGAGAGAGTACTCGCACTTGGCAGCCAGAACGGCGAGTTGTGTATGTGTGTACACGTGCGTGTGTATCGAACGCGCAAGCTCGCAACCATACCATGCTTCGTTGGTGCTAGGGATATTGAACGTGATGCGAGTGATTAGAGGAAGGCAAGCACAAGACAGATAGCACATGGATACACGTATAAACGTACGCCTCTATAAAAGAGTGTGTGTAGTCACACGTACATACGCATACTGCCGAGCCAAGCCCTACGTTTACAGAATAAAAATGTTTTATTTCACGAAGTTAGGTGCACGAGCGGCGAAGAAAAAAACAGCGCCCGAGAATGAAATAAAACTTTGCCGAGCCAATATCTTCGTGTATTCTGAGCAATTTATCGATGTATTATTATTTTGATGTTCAAATTCAATTAGTCATTTCCGTGTTCAGCAAATTTGTACGTGTGCCGATGAATATTTAGAAATTACAGACATTTCTATCAATTCGGACTGAGTGGAATTTCCACAATCACGAAATACACGGCAGCGAGTGTCCGTCAAGTCTGAAAATAATCGAAGCTGCGCAGTCACAACGAGTTCCGAACGTTCCAAACTTATTAAATAATACATTAAAATATTACGTACGTACGTACGTGACCGGTGCAGTTACATTTCCGTAATATTTGCCAAATTGATGAGGTATAAATTCAAAGTTAATCGATTGGTTGCTTATTAAGAAGCTTCGGTGGAACACCACGCATAAAGGAAAGCATTTTACAGTTAACGAGGTATTCGAATAATGTGGTTCAGGCAAAGCCAGAATTGAAATGTGCTCTGCTGCAACGGCATTTTCAGCATATCTGCAGCTTCTAATGAAAACCTCAACGTTTTTAGAGGTAACAACAAAACTTTTGAGTGTTGCAATCGATAGTGCGCACATTGAGACGCTCCCCTATTGGTTCAATCAATAAACAAAACTCTCAAGATCGAGAGAAAATGCGCATTTAAATGAGAACTCATAAAAAGTGGTTGGATATAAAACATCACTCGGCAACTTCGCAGATTGTATATTTCATTAAATTCAGCCAAAATAAAGAATTTAACTGCAGATGAAAAAAATAGAGAGGATTCGAGACACACAAAGAGAATCAGTGGTCTGTTCCTGTATGAATAGAGAGGGAAAGGACAGTGCAACAGTAACAGCGACTGAAAAGCCCCGAAGCTGCAGAACAGGAGACGCGTAAGCTTTGCAAAGCTTCGACGTTCGTGCTAGGACTGCTGGATGATTCGCTCGCTAATGTAATCAGCTAATTAAGCACGCGAGCGTGTTTCGTGAATGAGCAGACGCGGGGCCAGCAAACGCGACTCTATACGTGTGTGCACTACACAGTATGCATTTATATTAACAGTCGTGCAGCTTTTTTACCCATGCCGTACGCTTTTTTTTTAACTTCATATGGCTAATTTTTATGAAAATACAATCCAGACGTGCGGGAGCGCACGAATACCAAAGAATCATCGTAATTATAAGAGCGAGCTAGTTGATTCGTCTGTATGCAGAACGTTTTTCACGACAGTTGGCAGGGACTGGATTTCCAAGAGTCAAGGAGACAAGAGGATTTTTGCCAAGTGTAAATATGGCTATGCACGCACTTTTAATATTAAACATTGATTGATTTTTACAAGCGTATCAAAGTTGAGGTTATTTCAATTTGTGCATCGTAAAAGCTTTTTCCACGTCATTAATAGATCTAAATAGTTATTTATTCAAAAGTTTATAGATATGCAAGCTGAGAAATCAATATGAAATCCTGCTTCAATTCAAATGGAGTAAATGACAAGGGATTGAGCGCTTTTTCAAACGTTTTGTGCATTTCTCCCACGCGCAGCTCGTTAATTAGTTGCCAAAATTTCATAATTGGAAATACGGAGTCTTGGTTGTATATTATAATGCATTTGAAAGAACGAGACAAGACAAATGAAAAATGAGAATATTAATTAGATCGACTCGCACCTAGTCGGGTTTAAATTAAGCCACTCGCTCCAAAGCTCGTTAACTGTTATACAATTCCCTTTCATATGGCGCAGCGCGTACATGCTTATATGGAAGTAGCGAGGAGAGTAAGGGAGAGAAATATCATTATGCAGCCATGTTAGCATTATAATATTCAACATCTCGGAAAATGGCGATGCGCATTCGAGTTAATTAAAACGATAAAAACTAATAACACATTATGCTGCAAAACACGCACGCACCGAAACAGAGTTATTATTATCATAGCGTTTTTTCCTAATCAAGCATTCATCAAATTCTCATGCGTGGAGGTGTCAAAAAAATTCTACGCGGCATTATAAAGCTTTTGTGCGAATTAATTTCTAGAGCTACTCAGCGATATGACATCGTACCAAATAGTTTTCTATTTCATTTAAGCGGAATTTTAGTTTTCTTGCGAATTTGTACCACATATTTTAACTTATTAATAATTAAATGTGTCGATTAAAATTATAATAATAATTATTACAAGTAGATCACTTTGATAAAATACAGAGGGAGATTTTATTAACATTTTATCGTGCACAAATACTATTGACTTCATTTTAGATGGAGATGCTAACATTTACTCGAAGAATCACGAATCTAACGAGCACTATGCGGATAAAATGAGCAAAAACAAAAATAGAATTCACAGTTGTTTGATTGATTCGCGGAGGCTCCTGCGTCTACACGATACTTTATCGCTTGGCAGAAAGGGGATACACCTACACTGTTTGATTGATTGTGTATCCCTTCTCCTTCTATTCGTGTACCGATGTCCCTTTTTGCGAGATTTATGTATAAAAGTGACTCGCGAGCAATACTCCAGCGTATAATTTTATCGATTGATTCTCGAAGAGTGGAAAGAGACCGATATAATTTATGGTTTATTTCTTTGATTGAGAGTCAAAAGGGTCGCCTTTAGTACTTTTGCGTATAATCCGATCGCGTTCATTAATACATGAAATATTTTTGGAACAAAGGCGTCGTACGTGCAGCGGACAATTTAGTACGCATGAAAAACAATTATAACCCAGGATGTTTTTGCAAAATTGATAATAATTTCACTAAATCAACTGCATTATAAGTGGAAAAAAAATTTTTTTCATTGAAAAATTTGATTGGTTATCAATAAACCTTTTAAATTGAATTCTTCGTATGTATATTTTATAGATTATTTTAGGATGAAAGTATGATAACTTTTCATTACAAAGATCAAAAACACATTCAGAAGTAAGATAAAGTAAGATCTTCGAAAGAGAAAGGATTCCTCGATACAGGCTTGCATTATGATTGGAAAAGTATAGCCCATGTGCACTCGTTAAAAGAATAAAAATACCTCTGCTAATTCGCGTATACTTTAGTTCTCGCTGCGCAGAACTTGTTATAGGATTTGTAAGAAAAAAAGCTGCGTCAAGAAGAAGGATTATCGAATTCGTTACGACAAAGAACATGTAACAAAAAACTTGTCGATCGAATGGCTTACAAAGCTATGAAAGAGATTTAAGCCGATAAATCAAAGAACAAATTAAGGGTAGAAACACGATTCTAATGGTTTCTTTCTTTCGAAAATTTAGCAAAAAGTATATTTTCTCGAAAGATTTAGTACGCAATGCTCGTATTATAAAATATCATTGTACGCTTTTGGACGTTAAGGAGGTACCTCCGAGCAGAACTACCAACTGTGAAAAACTCAATATTTTTACTGCTCGGCTGGTGTCGTTAATCTCAAGAAGTTTATAATTAAACTTATAAAATTTTGTTATTTTTCAATCATATTTTATAAAAAAAATGTTTATATTGAATAAAACATTATTGATATAAATTTAAACAACCCATTATTAATTTAATTTTGAATTTCTATCAATTATCGGTCATTATAGTCTTCGTTATAAATAATATAAGATATTTGCGTTTCGCTGAGAAATTTAAAAAAGTTTGGTTATGTCATCCGCTCCCGCCGGCGAAATTCTGGTCAAATGTCCCGAGATTAGTGTCAATAAATTATTATTAATTAATTGAGCATTAAAAAGGTATCCAATGTCTACGAAAATTTAACCGTACGTTCTTTGGTAGTTAATTATGATACACATAAAATTTTACTCGAATCTTTTCGGTAAATTTTGAGATATTCTCTTGTAACTGACTTTCTCATTCGACTCAATGTTAAATTGAAATACGAATATCTCCTAAACGAAGTACTGAACTTGCATACAATTTTGCAAGTTCATTTGTATCATTAAAAAGGATTAGTGTACGAAGTTTGAGTCGAATCTCTTCGGTAAATTTTGAGCGGAGGTACCTCCTTAACTCAAAAACTCGTCGATCAAGTATATTCAGTCGGAATGCTTTGATAAATCTGTGAACTATAGAATTGATAAAAAAAACTAGTTGCAGCTATGGCACGAAAAATAGACTCTCGACGGGTATTATTTGATATAGGAAAACATCGAGCTCGTATAGTCTATTTGTCTAGCCGTTAGCACACGTACATAAGCGCTGAAGCGGGACTACCATTCACTCCTACTCTTTTCTCCGGTTGTGCTCGGTAAATCACCTCGATCCGACGTATATATACGCGCATATGTATATATCCTACTTGCAAGGTATATCATATAATAAAGTTAAACCCACGCAGCATTACTATACATATTTCCCACCTATATGCGAGTAATACGCGTGTACCGGTGTGAATTCTCTTTCTTTCTCGACTGAAGCTGCAACCGCTGCTACTGTCTCGTATAAAACAAAGTTATAGTTAAAAATGCATTTATATTGAGAAAAGTGATATTATAGGCTTAGAGATTGTAGGCCATCTTTTTCTTCACCAGTGTATTCATTGCTGCAAACAAAAAATTGCCAGATTCTCGCCTGAAATCGTTTATACAATGAAAAAACAATATTCTCGAGTCGACTTTTTGTCTACGAATGCAAGGTACGCCGTGTGTGCAACATGCATGCCTGGCATACTCCAAGAAGCACGAATGACACGATATGCGAGCGATGAATGTCACAAGACAATGCTCCGCAAAGAATAACATTATGAAAAATGATTCAATCTACAGTAATCGACTGCATTGCACGCGGATCAATTTACTGACCATGAGGGCGCTATGGGAGTACACATTCAAATTCGCGTTCAAAGATAAGCCCCTCTACATTCGATCGAAACTTGCTTGTACATTCATTAGAAGACTATTCACAGAATGTTACACACGCTGCTTAGGCAGAGCAGAAGCTGCGCAAGCTCCAATAATGATTTCATCGGAAGGATTTTAATTAACGCTATAGTGTCATATTCGCAAAGCGTTTACACGCTCCTTCGAGCATAGAATAAGCCGTAGTGCACGAAGCTCGCCCATTGATGAAAAAATCAATTAAAATTCTTTTTCACTTTTCGATACACATAAATGACGAGCGGACACGCCTACACTCACACATCGAAGACAAAACAAACTCTCTTTTTTCCGCGTAAAATTTTTTTCTGTGCACCAGTTTCATGCGAAATAACGATGCAAAACGATAGCCATCAATCGAGGAAAAGGGTATAGGCTGCTGCTAGCGCTGTTCTGGCTGAACGATAGGGTGATGAATGACTCTCGCGTTCTCTGGACATTGGCTCATACTCTCTCTCTCTCTCTACTCTTTTTTCCCTGCTCGCTCGCGTGCGCCTACAGCGTTCAGTAACAAAGCCGTGCCCCGATCCAACAGCTAATAGCGTGGCGCGTATATATACACGCATTTCTAGTGCAGGCCCTAAAACTTTAATCTGCCTTGTACGTTTTAGTTGATATCTATACTGTCACTCCAAGCCCGCCAGTACATTTTATTCGATCGCTGACCCTCTCGCAGCCTTCCACTCGATGGACTTGTATGTGTACATTCGACCACGTATGGTGCAATAAGGCAGAAATTTGAATTATGCACGAGGCACTGCGATGTAATATAAAAGAGCGTAAGTGACGAAGCGGAAGTGCTTTTTACGTGGTTATTTATGGCTGTAATTGAATAAAAAGAACTGCAATTTGCGATGAACAAGGAAATGCAATGGCAGAGTAGGGAGTTGTGCGAAATAGATTAATAGACGTCGGGATCGATATAAACGTTACTTGGTTCACGCAATGGGCAAAACGCTCAAAAGTTTTACGCCAATTTGACGCATATGTGACTATTTCAAAGGTAGTTTATAACTACCCGTCACATAAACTTTTTACCAAGCCGCGTTCATAAAAAAGCACCAAAATGTCGCTTGCCGCGCACCGATAGCAGTTCGAGCCTCGAATTCTTCGCAGCCATTGCTGGGGTATGCAAGATTTTCTTATACGTAGACAGCAGAAGTTGTCGCATTCGTTGCTCCGATTCGGAGACAAAAGTAATAATTGAGAAAAGTTCAACGGACCAAAGTTGGAGTTTTTAATCGGTCATTAATCAAAAGTTTTGCAGCGCTCCAGCAAGTCGCGCGACAAAGATCGCTCAGCCGTGGGGGTATGGAGTTATTATTCACGCTGCAATGAGAGATAAAAGTGTGTGCGAGCGATCGACCAAAGAAAAACTACTTCCAAGCTTAATGCTTGCAAAGAAGATGCATTATTCCCTCTGTCTCGTGCTGCAATATATACGTCTAGGCCTGTGATTATATATATGTGCACTGTCTGCAAAATAATCGACGCGATGGAGAGGCGATGCGGGCTCAAGAAATTGGCGTGCACCTTACCTCTGCGATGGATATATGCGTACGCAAGGAGCCAGGAGAGTGATTTATCATGGTTGAGTCAACAAGTTCGCATAGTAGGAAGATCGATAATTTCAATATATTTTTATGCGCTAGCTCCTCGCGTGGGTGGCTGTGTACGCAACGATCGATTATGATGAAGCAGTAGCAGCCTCATCATCAGCAACCTCCTTCTTGAGAAGGTGGATGCTTATATATTGAAAAAATATTGACTCGCTTATGCAAATGGATGATGGCAGTTGGATGGAGGATGCTGTGCAACGGGCGAACTCCCACATCTATGATAGAAATAAACGAACTTGTTATGGTAATGGATTTGATCGATTTAATCTTTGCAGGGGGAGAGCTTGCAGGAGGTTAGAGCTTTCGTTCTCAACGTGCCTCGGTTCGAAAAAAAAGAGATGAAGAGGGAGTAATCAGTCGTCCGAGAGCAACACAATTCCAACAATAGAGCGAGTTGAAAAAAAAATAGCACAAGTATTCTATCATCAACTACGAAATTCAGAGTCAAAAGTTAAATCGTAAAGAAGAATAAAGAATACTTCGAACGCAAGTAATATGAAGAGAGAGAGAGAGAGAGAGAGAGAGAGAAGGAAAAGGGGAGACGCAAGTTTGGGGCCAAAAGCAAAATCCAATATACCGTAGATATTAACTTTTAGCTTTGCAAATAAAGTGCTTTTACACAGAAGCGAAGAATAAGGGGACATTATGTAGAAGCAAGTTTTTTTCGAGAGAGTGACTGTGACAGAAATGTCAACGCCGCTTTACGCCGCAGTGAGAAATTTTGCGTAAAAAAGCACGCGACGCGCACAGCTACTCTTTACATTCAGAACAAGAAAAAGAGAGAGACACGCAGTATGCAAACACGATAACTACTACTCAAAGTCTTCAGTTTCAGTTGCCTTTTAAGCTATTTTATCATAATTATATAAGAAAGTTAAAGAATAATAACCGGCTCAAATGCATAGTTTTATGTTTAATCGGCGCTTATTATATAGCTGTATTTTTTCCTGTTTTGAATATTTACAAACGTTTCTTACTGAAAAAATGGAAATTCAATATCGATTTTAACTAAACGATCAAGTTAATCATGTTTTTCATGTTATATCAGCATTATGCCTCCTTCTTAGAGCTCTTGTACCATATCTTTTTTTTTCATCCAAGAGCCTTGATACAGAGACTCGTAACGCACGAAGTCACTCTGGAGATTGTTCATTTCAGGAATTCTTCTGTAAATGGAAAAGTCACATCGTGTATAGCAAGTGCATGAGCGCGCACATATACATACCCGTGCGCACCTTTTCGCTGAAACTTGGGCGCAAACGAGAAACAAAACGCAAAGTTTACTTTGCGATTTCTAGCCGTCTGCCACGTGGTGTTTGCCAAAGTAATGACCTAATCAATTAAAGAGAGACAACTTAGGGATTTTCTTCTAAGAAAAAAAGGTTGTTCGAGCGTAGTGCTGTTCGCTTGTTTTGTTTTTAGCAAATTTTCACTTGCTTTTGACGCTATAGCAAGTATATATTACACATATATGCAGTGGGCAGAGTTGAACGAACTCGATTGCGTTTACCCTGGGACGATTGAACGAGTATCGTTTGCGACTCGATGTATATAATACGAGTATAACGACGTCGGTTCGATCATTCGAATCGAGAAATAAAGGAGCATGCGGCCGCCGTTTATACGATTCGCATTATTGCCCCAAAGTATGCCACTAAAAGATGAGACGATAAAATGCGAATGAATCGCCTCACCTCTGGATAAGTTTATGTCTTTTGAACTAGTTTTTCGGAATCGAATCAAAAGGAGCGATAATATGGAGTGTAACGAAGTAACGCACGGTTTATGAAACGAAATAGCTACAACGAACCCCGTGCAGTCCCATAAAATTCTCTTACACACCCAACGTTCAAAGGCCGTCATTTCAGTTATGTGTAAACAGTGCCACGTGCAAAAGAGTCAGCCATTCATCCATACCCTCTGTCTCTCTGGCGTTGTTTTTCTTTTTTTTCTGTTTTTTGAACACTGCTTGTAGCACTGCAGGGAAATTCATCAGCTCTCTCGAATGCAGGCACATGTGCCTTGCGTATATATACACACACACATAAACGGACAACTGACAGACGTCCGCTGTCAGTGCAACTTTGCGTACGGCATATATATATATATTTATACACACAAAGGCAAAAAGACACCACATGCTCGCATCCGCACACCGACTGCTGCATATAATATGTGTATATATTACTATGGGTGTACGAACCTTTGCAAACGGAAGACGGAATGAGACAGCAGCAGAAGTAACAGTACGCCAAGAGTACCGGCAGCAGCAGCTTTCTAGGAATCATCGTTACTCCCCGGCGTCGCTGCCCCGTGGGGGCTAATCGACCGTAATCTCGACTCTCGGAATACGTACAAGCACTAAATTATCGACTGTCGCGTCAATGCTGATTGGCTATATCGCGATGTCAACTGCCAAAACACGCTTATTTTGTAATTTTTTTAAACCACTAAAATGCACTCGCGTTCTCACACAATTCGATGCACTTTCGATACTTATTCACCGTTCTAAACTCCAAATGCGCTCAAGACACTCGGCGATTAAATCACTCTTAACTTTATAAACACTCTACAAATGTCTCGTTTGCGCGAAGTAATTATCACATTCTCGACACAAATTCGAACGTTATTTATAAGCTGTGGCTGTCAATTATACCTGTGAGTGGTATCTCACAAAGTAATCGTTCAGAGCTGAATTGATGAATATTCAAACGCGTCTGACTAAAATTCAAATCAAAATGAGTTTTTGTCAAGTAAATCATAAACAATTAAATTGGTCGAACACCTGTTCGTCCGGCTCGTACGGTCTATATAAGCCGAGTCGCACGTGGCTGGCCGACGATTAATTAGCGCTCACCGAAATCACTGAAGGCGTTCGAGCTTTTGTAAACACTCCACACTTTACGTACTAAATTTTTAGTTCCTGTATTGGGAAGAAAAGTACTGCAATGCTATTGAGAATTTTTATTATAAATAAGCTTCCAGCAGAACTGGATCGCACGTTGTACACAAATCGAGTATGAAAATGCAAAATTTATCAAATGGCAGTAGAAAAGGTTGGTATATCTATATCATCGGGACAGAGAATGCCGGCAACAGCCGCAGCAAAAGGAATCGCCTCGCTAAACGGACGAAAGGAGCGTGACGCGCTCGGCTCGACGTTTTGCGCTATACTGAAGCCAAGTGCACAAGCGGGAGAAGCGACCCCCGGCTTAGCTCCGGTATATAGTGCGTATATATACTTGCATGTGCGCGCGGAACGGTAGATAGGATTCGCGCGCGCTCGGCACGCGCCTACTCGGCTGTGTAGTGTGCGAGCGGCGCAGCAGACACAGCCACCTGGGGGCTGCTGCCACCGCCGCCGCTGCAGCTATACAAAATACAACATATACATAGATACCCGCTTACATGTACCTTTGTCGTGGATCTTGCTCGCAAGTATAACTGTATAGACGCATTTATTCGGGGAAGGAAATTTCCAGTAGGAGATAACTTTGTCTGTTATGTTATAAATGCAATCCGCTCCTCGTGCAGCTCCTTCACAGCCAACGAGACTTCACCGTGTGTTGCTCTATGCGTAAAGAAGCGAGCTCGTCGCTCGGTATACTTCAGAAAGGATACACTCGAGTGATATGTGCACTGCGTGCAAGGCAGAGCAGCAGCAGCCTGTCTTCGTCTCTGCTATATACGTCGCAACAAGTTGCAGTTCCCGCTTACACATACTGTTATGATTCAAAATACTAATATACGTCTTGGTAGAATAATAAAGGGATGCGAGTGCATGTTATCGTACAGCAGTTGAGCGAGTCGAGCCGAGAGGATGAATTTTCAATCGATTATTTATCTTCTTTTCCACCTCTTGTTTGACCATGATGAAATCTTCATTAAGATTATAGCATACATAAATACTTTTTGAAAATGATGCAGTTAAAATTCATTTTATAAAAATTGTTTACCGTCATATAAAGTAAGTACATGAATTCAAAAATAAAGGATCATAAAGTGTAAGCGATACGAAAATAACGACCATTACAATATCAATTGAAGAATATTAAGGTGAAAACATTACAGAAAAATTGCCCGGAAAAGTATTTTCTAAAATTTATATACTAAGGTTATAAACACTAAACATGTTTCTCGTGTTTATAGCTGTACACCATGGTATAAAATCAAATTGTACCTATGATTGATACATAAACATGATGGGCTCGTTGAATCTACTTTTTGTAATTCAAATTTAAGAGAATTAAAACAGAATTCTCAACGTCGATGATACGTTTTACACCTCTTAAAAGTATCTAATACTTTTTAAAAATAATCAATACGATTTATTTTCAGTGCCTAAAGCTGCTGTCAGACACATCGGAGCTCGACGAATCTCTCATGTAGCAAACTCTCTGAAAAAGTATTTCGTATTAAAGAAGAATAGAACGTGAAAAATAAAAACGTAGACAATCTCCCGGTACCTTTTGATAATGCACTATGCAAGAGGAACTGGTCGGAGTATCCATTGAAGTTTTGTGTTTTAGTCGGGTCTTTCGTTTTCTAAAAATATTTAAAAAACTCAAAATCAAAGTTAAATTAAACGTTTTATAACGTACTTGGACAGTTTTTTCTGCTTTCGATCGCGAATAGTCTCTCGACTCTCATATTTGTAAGCTGAAAATTTATCGTTCTCGTGCTGTTTGCTGCATTTTCCAGAGCAGTGCACATTATCCGTCCACCAATCTTTGATTTTTTTGCCCATACTTTTGCTGGAAGACGCGGATGGGCAAGTTTCCAGATCACCGAAATTTTGATTCTCGTACAGAACGTTCACCCTGACAATGTAAACATGGTATGGCTCGAGGATACCAAGAAAGAATGTATATTTGGTCAGAAAAGACTCGAATTGCGCAGACTCACCGAGGTACTGGCGATTTGCAAGGCGAAAGTTCGGAGGAATGTTTGCGCAGAGACCGATAACAGCAAAGACTACAGCAAACGAGAAACCAGACAATCGCAGCAGTCAATAGCGCAATTACGATTAGCTGAGATGTATTGAAAGTTTCGGATGCAGTTTTCGAATCTAAAATTATTTTTCGTTTCAGCAGGTATGCAGAGAGCCACAAATTAATATTCTCTACCTTCGTTTGGTGTAATGTTTTCTTTGGGCGTATCATCGAGGGTTTGATTACGAATCGGTATAGGCGAAGATTTTTTGTCATCATACTTATTTCCCGATATTACTTAAAAATTTTGAAAATTTTGAAAACTAATGAAAAATTACCTATAAAATTTTAAGCTCGTTTTTTTATACCTGCGAGAAGTGCCATAACTCTCAATATTTCTCCGAAAGCTGGATACCATCTATCATCCTTTAATCGTGGATATACCTTTACGAAAAATCGCAAATTTATTCAATTTTTTTAATGGGGCAAGTATTTTTAACAGGATATGTTTTATTGCGTACTGATTGCAGTAACCACTCGTGAAATTTCTTATTAAACCCTGCCAAATTTTCTTTGTAATTGTTCATCGACATTATGCAATAGACAGAAGTGATGTAGTATCGAGTCAATACAGCAACTGATTCTTCGCTGTACAGCGACCACAACCGGCGATCTTTTAATGGTAGAGCAATGCTGAAAATCGCACGTGTTACCCAACAAAGAAAAATATGATGATAATTGAAACATATGCATTAGTCACCTATTAGGTCTTGAATCGTCATCAAAATAAGGTAGATATAATTCAAACGATTGTACAGTATTTCGAAAATTTCCATTTTTGCACGACGCACCTTGTGCAAAAACAATTCAAATAATTTCATAATAACTTAAAAGGCGAATTATTTATAACAAATGTTGATACCTCTGTAATGTTTGTGTCTTTTCTTCAACCATCGCTTCTTCTTTTTTCTACGCTTTCTTTTTAAACACTTTTTCCGCGGCATTGCTAATAATTTTATCACTTTATTATTACTTTATATTAGTTAGTGCGTTAAGCTTATAGAGTAAGCTCCTCACCCGTGTAGTTAAAAATCAACAGATCACAGGCATTTTCAACCGGATCTAATGTTAAATTTAGAGGAGTAACGTTACTGAACAAATCAATATGTTCAGGACTCATCCAACCTTCTCCAGTTGTAATCAAAAAAGCTTTAATTTCTACAAGTAGTCGAAAAAGTTTGACCGTATTACAATACTTGACTTTTCCTGCATAGAAGGCTGCCTTGGTCAACGGAGCAATGTAAGTATGCAGATATCCCCCCATGGCATCCGCTAAAGATCGAAGCATTAATCGTCGAGCGTTTCCGGTTGATAATTCATTAACGTGCTCGAGGCAGGTATTGAAATAATCCAGAATATCGGCAATGGTCTGGTCGTTTTGAATACTACTAGAATTGTCAAACTGAAAAGCCGAAACGTTCTCAGTTACTTAATTATTTCAATTATTCTCGCAAGACAAAATTTAAAAAAATGTTTACTTTTGGAAGAAGATTTTGAAACTCTCGGCGACCGTTCAAAACAATCAACTCTTCATCGGTCCAGCAACGTTTGCTCAGATCGCTCTCGTCGAACAATACTGTCCCTACGTTGGTCAGGTCGTTTACGGGGGGTAGCACACTTGCACTACACACACACAGCAATGACAGATTTGTAAAATCTCTAGGTTAAAATAGCCTCTTTGAAAAGTAATTCTTACCAGTTGCTTTTATACTGTAAAAATGACGTAAACAATATTATGATCAACACGAGCCATTGGCCCATGCTCGAAAAACGAGGTCACCAGCTTTAATTTTTTGGGGTTTCATAACGGTTAGAGCAAAATATCTTTGACAATTGTGATAGATAAGTTCAGTTCAGCGTTGCTTGAACTCTGAAGTCGATCGTAAACACGCAAACACATGTTTGCTTTCTTCTAACCTTAGTTATTACGAGCTTGCGAAATTGAGTGCATCTCATGACTGAACTTTATTATCATACGCTACGATATTTGAAAATTTGATTGAAACGAAACTCCAACATAAAATGAAACGATCAAGGTGCTGCCACTCATGGTGCAACGAATGGACTGGAAGTGTCACATTGATCGTTTACTCTTCATAACAAACTTTTATATCAGATTTTCTGATCAAAATTTATTCATACTTTTCATTTGATTCTTTCAACTTGATGAATGAAAGCTTTGACTTGTATTTTTATTAAATTTAAGTCAATGGATGTCAAAAAGTTGTACAGGCCGTCTTACTCTATATGTAAGTGTATGCTTTATCTTTGGCGCAAACGCAGTGCGGCGATATCCTCGGATGTATAATAACGCGCAATATCGCGAGCGTACCATCGAGCGGTAATGAAACTCTGTACCGAGAAAAAGTATTGTAGCAGTGAGGGATGGCGCCACTATCCGCTCGAGATGCAGCGAATGCAGCTAGAAAATAGCTTGGCACAACTCAGCTGATCGCCGCTCGACTGCATTACATTATTAGTCGCGCTCGGAGCGTGACGTCACACGCAGCGCAATTCTATCAAAGCCATGCGCATGGCCGTCGATGCGAGCAAAACTGCTGCTGGAGAGAGTGCACACATACACTGCAGCCCAACCGTATAGAGGTACTCTCGCGTATGCGTGTGCATATAGTCTGGCAGTCTGACAGCACGAACACAGGCCGAGCACGCTCGCGCCGAGCATCGACCAATTCAGACTCTCGCTTGCGCTCTCGTCGTCGTCGTCGTCGTCGTGCAGCAACAGCGATACAGTCTCGCGCGAGCCCAGCACCAGTGGCAGTTCGTGGCTAAGGCATCGTCGTCGCTGCTGCCAGTTCTCGCGCCCGATTCCACCTCGAGGACTCGGATCTGTCCGGCTCGGTAGTCGTGCGAGAAGCAGGAACCTCGTCTCCAGAAGGAGGCTTTCCACGCGCGGGGGGCACCAGTTTGTGCTGGTGCTGCTACTGCTGCTAGTGCGGTACGCGCGCGCTCCTTTGTCGTCGCGGTCTTCGAGTCGTTCCGCCTGCAGTTCAACAACGTCCGAGCGAGCTGGCGACGAAAGAAAACACCAACGTATCGCTGTTGGCCATTCGTGTAAAACGCGGACGGGTGACTGCACGAGAGCGCGCGCGTACGCGAAATTTACCAATAAAAATATCCAATAAAACAAGGTGCTCGCTACTGTGTTTCCGCGCGACTCGTCTCAGCAGCAATTACAGCAGCTAGAAAACTAGTCCAAAGGCAGCTCAGCTCTTGACAAGATGCCGTTTATATCGAAGGATTGGCGCAGCCCTGGCGAGGAATGGGTCAAAACCGTCGAAGGTTGGGAGAAGAAAAAAATTCTCGAATGCGCCAACCATAAAACTCTATCTCTCCTGCTCAGGTGAGTCCATCGCGCGATATGTCATTGTGCCAGCTACAGCTGTCAAGTAGACGCACAGCTTGAACTTGCAAAAAGGTCTTATTGATAGCTTGTCACTGGCTCGTAAATCGCCAGCTGCGTAGATCAACAAATTCTTTCCAAGACGCGTCGAGCGAGTAAAAGTTCCTTTCAGAACGAGTGCAGGCGCCTAAGGTACGCAAACAGCACGAGTGCACTAGCTGCCGTAGACAAAGAAAACGACTACGCGAACAACGGCATCGATATATGTGCGTGCATAGGCCAATAACATGCCTCGCAGCTTACGCACTAAACCGAGCATTATACACTCTCTGCAGTCTAGCTATACGTATGTATGTGTGAACTCCAGTCGATCGAACGGCCTCGAAAAGGTTGCATTTACTGCGTATATCGTACTCACACTCATCCCTTGCTGCCCTTCGCACGAAACGAAAAGCTTCGCGCGCGCGCCGAACCTCTTGTCTGGTTTCGCATCTTTGTTTTTGCCTCTATTGGCTTCGAACCCGAGCAGGCGCACGCAGCGCAGCAGGTTGGACGAGCTTTTTCTTTCCAACATTTCTTTTAAAAATGGCAGCGACAGTATAGCAGAACGTAGGCGCAGACGAAGTCTTTTGCTCTCCGTCTCTCTTTCTCTGCTTCTGCTTGGCCGATGGCTCTAGCCGTCTGACGGTCTGACACACGCACGCGCGCAATATACAGACGCGCACAAACGCAGAGACAGTGAACTCGGGCCATCTCGCAGAGCGCAGCGCACTCGCTTTGTTTGTTTACATCGGATATGCGTAGGTTGCTTCGTTGCTGCGTCAGCCGTATGGCCGCGACAACGTGCTCTTCTCGAATCTCGAGGCAGCAGCAGGAGCCTACGCACGGTGCACACATGCGCTGCACACCGAAGGAATAATTTATTCCATCTTCGTTACGTATTCCACTCGCGGGCTTTTTTTGCGCACCGTCATTCGCCGCCACTGTGTTTTGTATGTGCTCGCTTACACCCTAACCTAACCTGTCGAGGATGTGCACAAAACGCATCGATGCACCGAATGTTATAATGACCGAGCAACGTATGCATCGTACGATAGAGCCGAGCAATTCGAGACAATCGAATTTTTTACTTGCCGCAGTTGCAACCAGCACCGACCTCTCGAAAATTAATCTAATAACTGCTAGTTACGCTTTCACTTTTACAACGCACAACTCGGCACAGCAGCAGCTGCTGCTCTTAGGAAATTGGACGAAGCGAAACTTGCATGCGTGTGGGTACTTATTTTTCGCGTGAATTATACTTTCCTAAGCTTGCCTGAAGTCTAGAATGAGGAAATTCTGCTCAAGCGCGTTAATGAAGTGGCCTATTGAAATTTTATGAGGATGTAAGAAGTCTGTGGTAGCTTGCACGATTCCTCGAGTACTGATTTTTATAAACGTACAATTGAGAAAATTTTCTAATCTAATGCTGATCAGCTGATCCGGTTATTTTTTGATGATGAATAATAAAAGTCGATTAAAAGAAAATAATAATTAAAAATGCTTATTTTATCAGTTACATCAGAAATACACGTAATGAGTGTAATGATGATAATATTCGTATCTTATAGAAGCGATGGAAGCTCTTAAATTGAAAATTTTTCCTACGAAAAATCAGTAGAGCTTAGAATGTATTACAAAGCAGAAAACAGATGGACATGCGATTACGACTCGCATATATATACTATTTCTTTTTTCAAAAGAAAGTGCACAAAGAAGTTAACGGAACTCGTCATGAGTTGAAAAACATTTGTTTCTTCTTACTTTTCCTGATGCTTTTTCAATGCCTCCATTGCTACTGTCGTTATTTCGCTCTTTGTTTCTTTTCGCTCTCGAATCTACAATTTACGGGCTTCGCACTTGGCAATGCGCGTACGTAAACTGAATGTTATGAAAAGTCACGTCCTTGCCAATGCTAAACAACGACCACTTATTCAATTAGAAATTCTGAAATTTTATCTAGCTCTAATTAGAAAGTTTTTGCCCTAAATTCTGACTGTTTTAAAAAAATGCTTCAATTTTTTTTATTGCATTTCATTCTTGCAAACCATACCTTGCATAGCATATTTGAATAACTTTTTACAGTAAATCTTTACGCAATTTATACTCAACTATCTCCATGCATACCAAATTAAATTTTTTGCTGCGGTATATTTCGATTGCCCGAATAATGATAAAATTCTCACTATTTCTTAGGTCTATTGCTTCAATTATGTTGATATTTTTCAAAACTTGACGCACAGAACAATAAACACTTCCTGATTGCAGAGAAAGTTCGAATAATTTCGTTTTTTAATATTATTATGGTTACCTAAATCATCGAAAAAGTTATGAATCGTGAACATAATCTAAAGTAAGACTAATGAAAATTGTACTCAATCATGCAATATATGCAATAAAAGAAATTAAATTTATTTTCTTGTGTCATTTTTTCGCGAATGAGTAACTACCTCGAACAGAAAAGCAATTCATTTCAATATACTTTTTGCTGAATTTTAATAGCTGTGATTATTTGAAAGTTAAAATTTATGAGTAGAAAATTGCATCTAGAAACTACAGTTTGGGTCCACCTGTTCGTAAAATTTCATTCGTTAAAATGGAATAATATTCGTACGGATGTTACATCGAAAATTCTAACTCAGCTGTATAATTAATTTTATGGGCTCGAGCGATTGTGAAGCACACTGAATGTTTGAAATATTCGTTCATCGAATATGCAATAAATCGCATAGATCACGAAAATAAGGAAAATGATTGAACTTCTTCTATCACGCTTTCTAATTCTCCTCGAAAAATCATTCGACCATTGTTTACAGTTATGCCGTTGATCTTATCGCTGCGTGAATATAAAAAAAAATTTGTATATATTCCTATACAAAGATAATGCGGCAGTTCAGATTTTGTAGAACAAAAAATCCTTATGACTGGTGGCTAGAAAAATGGCCGTTAATTAGTTTAGAAAGTGTGGTACTTGGTTACATTCAAAATGCAGATCCTTGGAAAATTTTAATTCACTCGTGTGCGCAACGAGCAAAATTAATGGTTAGCTTAGTTCACTATTTTCTTGGCTTCTGCAGCATGAAAATACTTATTAGATTTAATGTTACACATATCCACGCAGGCGCGCGCCCGCTCAGCACAGCAGCATTAAAGTAACGTTTATACAATTATTGTACATTATGATATCAAACATTTTTCTCGGATCGACTCGGTTAAAGCCTTGACCGTGGCACGATTCACGAATGAGTCTCTTAATGACTCTCTACTAGCGCACGCCTGTACATGCATGAATATTTGTAAACATGCTCGATAAATATAAAATTCGTCGATAAATACGAACTACATCGTAATAAGCGTCTAAGATACGTTTCTAATCGGCACATCGGAAGTTGGTTGCAAACGAGTCGTCTGTAGCCGCAGCAGCCGCGATAGGATCATTGTTTCGGGAAAGTAACTAGTCAACGAGCTAACCGCATACACGCGGAGAGGAAGAAAGATCGTTCGACTGATATAAGAAAGAAAAAAAAACCCTTACGATGCATCTGAAAGTGTGTGGGTTGGATGAGAGCCGAGTGAGAAACGTATCCCTCTAGTAGGAGCAAATGCAGTAACAGATATTGCATACATATTGCGGTGACCTGCAACCCACTGATAAAGTGGGTCGCGACCCAGCTGTGCACATACAGCAGCAGCATATAAAGCTTCGTATAGGCAGTACTCCTCTGTGTGTTATATACACACACGCACGTGTGCCCATTTTATCGGACCATTTTTTTTACACCTATGTGTGTGGGTATGTGCATCGTTGACTATATTCGATACACATTATATTCCACCTATGTCGGCAAATCTCTCGCTGCATCGTATATTTCAATACCCATGAACAGCCATTGACCCTTTCCGTAACATGCGGTCGAGTGGCTTTTTCTACCTAATTGAGTTATACGATTACTCGAGTATAGAGTTTACGATCATTCATTAAGAAAAGTCAAATAAATAATTGAATTGATTTGACGAAATTTAGGACTGATATACCTTTTATGATTAATTTGATATTTTTCCGCGGGTTGAATGAAAAACTTATCTCACAATACAACGAATTTAAATTACACTCAAAATTGAATAGCATAATGGTATCGCGCATGCACTAAATCGAAGCAAAAACAGCCAGTGGCAATTGCGCGGGCGGCGGTGAATTTCTCGTGCTATTTAGTGTCCTTGATACCAACACGCACGACATATTCGTGCAGTACCCGTTTGTACACGTGCACGCAATACAATAAAAGAGAAAGAGAGAGATTTAGAAAGGACAATATGAATACATAATCTCGAATTTTTTTCGCGGTTTTCGTGCGTGCTTCGTTACTATTTTCATTCTGAAAAGCCACGCTGCTGCACACGTGTACACTGAAAAAGCAAAATGCGTTCAATTGGACTATTGCGTTTCTCTCAGGAATTGGGATACGATAGAAGTTTTTTTAGATTTAAATTGCAATGTCTGATAGTTCGGAGTAAGACTATTTAAAAACGCTACCATAGTTTTAAAACCGCAAAGCGATGATGTTAATTAGAAAAACGCACAGTATTTGAATGATGGAGATGTATGAGACCTCGAAAAAAGACCTTGATAATTTCTATCCTTGCGTCAATCTATCTCAGAATTATGTAACGTGAATATTCAGTGAGTTCGTGTACGTAAAGGCATTTTACACTTTGCAATCTATGCGATTTCTTTAAAAAATCCGATTGAAGCATATTTAAATTTTATTATATTTTAGGAAAAAAGGGTACACTTTTTATTCTTCACTAAATCCTAATTAAGATAACGATTTCGATCTCAAATGTGAAACTGCATTTTCAAGCAGTATAAGTAAACAGTATAAGTATATGAGATTTCAAATAGAATCAGGAAAAAATGTCAAAGTTTCTTCCATCCTAATTTGGAACTAGTAGACTCATTGACCTATTATATGAAGCAATATTAAATACTTAGAATAGTAAAATTTTTGCCAAGTCAATATGCAAATCTTTGCCAAGAATATATGACCTTCATTTTGAAACAGTTACGCATTTGAATATAATATGTCATATTTATGATATATTCCATCAAAATGAACATTTAATTTATAATCTCTAATACCCCAGTAAAGGACTCCGTTCTGATGATTATTTTTGAAAAAGAGCCAAAACTCGTGTTGTCATCCACCAACAAAAGTTTTCAAACTAAGAAGAGAAATCCGCGTATCAAAAGTCAGGCTTTAATTACGCCTTTTGTGCGAGGATTTGCAAATTTTTGCCTCGTGTACACTTTACCAAACTCTTGATCGTGTCTCTATTTTGAACCCGCATAGACAACAGTTTTTTTCATAATTTTTGTAATTTTTTTCCAAATAAAATTATAATTTTAATCCTAATCGTTTTATTTCAAAAAAATAAATCTAATTAATATAAGAGCCATTGCGATTATAGATCGAATTGAACCCTCTTAGAGCCAACTTCATGTGAGTACAAGAAATATTTTAGTGTCATCTATATACGCCCTCTGTAGTTAATAATATCTTTCATATATTAAATGACATACTCATAAGAGTTCCATGCGCGCGTAGCGCGCACATATTAAAGTCTAGTTATATGTCATACAAATAATAACAGATAAATTTGTTAAAATCTCAACATTTCTTTTAAATTTATAGCGGCGCGTCATCATAAGCTCTAACTTTCTTTAATGGTTAGCCCCTGGCGATGTCTGTTCATCACAAGGAAGCTTAAATAAATTACCAAGTTAATTGGCTTACGAAATATGTGAGTCAATTTCACCGTTCAACAAGGACGCAGTTTCACTAGGGCACTAAATATTATATTTTTTACGATATTCCACCCACGATCAAAGAAATGGTCAAAATATATTCAATAATTCAATAATATTAGTTGATAAATTTATTGATAAACTATCTTCAAACTTTTTTTTTTAACTGAAAGAAGATGAAACTTAATAATCAAAATAACTACTTTGGGAGATTATTGAAAGGCAGTTCAGCTTTTTGTCTATATTTCTAATTAACTATTTTCTATTTGAGAGCAAGTTTCAAGGTTGATGAAAAGAGATTTGGAATCTTCTTTTGAATACGAAATATATACAGTTAATTAAAATTAAATGATTTCATCCAACTATAAATTGAAACTAACAACAAATGGTCCAATAACATAGTAAATTAATAGTACACGAAGATCAGTAAAAGAAACCACGTGTGCTTAAATTTATCTTGCCAAACGTTGCGTTGCCATTTATTGCGGTTGGAAAAAATCGGCTCGAGTTTTCTCTAATGAGCTTTTATGCGACTAAGTACACACGATGCATACATAACGCGGCAGCCTAGCCGCGATGTCGCAGTGTACACTCGCTCGCGTGGATTCCACTTCCCTTTCATGTTCTCGCATTGCTGTTACGTAAAAGGAACTGCACGTATGTATATAAGCTCTTACGTATATAAATAATCGGGGATAAGAGTTCAAATCGCAACTGCGCAATTTTATTGAAATGAAAAAAAAATCAAGTAAGATACGAGAGTATGTTACAGAAATGCGCGTCGTGATATCGACATATTGATACGGTCTTCGCTTCGTAGCTATCACGAGCTTTTATGATATTCTTTTTTTCGTTAATTCTGAAGATAAACTTCTTCGTCTCTCGCAAGAACGGACACAAAAGATTCGAAGAAACAAGTAAAATCAGTAGCTAATATTAGACCGATCAGTCGTTGAACCAATGCGTAAGCGAGAGCTCGAATTATTTTCGGTAATTTAAAGCATCGAGCCTCGTGACATTATTCCGGTTCGAGTCTGCGCGTGCACGGTAATAGAAGCCACCGACAGTAGACCAGTCAACTAGATGCATCTAATGTCATAGAACAACGCAGAATCACGAGCAATTTTCAATGCGCGAATTTGAGGCAGCTATTGCGCACCCGCCGCGCAACGTAATGATACAAAAAGACACGGACTAGAACTGCAGACAAAGGCAAATCATTCGATAATAAAGAGTTGCCCATCTCACTCATCGTCACAATAATCATAGCAGTAATCATCGTGTCTCGCGCAGCGTGCACACAGCACAGCAGCAAAAAGTCACAATTACGCGACGTGTATTTGGTCCGCGCAATACGTGCTGCACATCTGCGCGCATATAACACATACATAAAATGTGTATAAGAAACGAACGTAGTTGTACATCACCCACGCGTGACTTGAGCGAGCGCTGCATGACCATGAGAGAGTTGACTATTCTCGCGCTTGTAGTTCTTGGAAAAACGAGGCAAAAAATTCCCTCCTCGTTCCCTTCGATCGACATTTTTCATTTTAACCTGGCATTCGAGTGAGTTTACTCACTGCGGGCGCGCACGCATGGGACTGCATTTTTTGCCGCGCGACTGCGGTGAGAATGTAGCCGATACGTGCTATGTTTCTCTTTCGCTTTCCTTTCGAATGCACCTCTGTGCATTGACTGTTTTTTTCGAGCTCAGCACGAGATGCGCTATAAGCTATGTGTTCCAGCTCCGCAATTGCCACACGTATAATGAAGCACTTGTTGCTAGCTGTATCTTGAATGAGGTTCTATTCCATTACTTTGAGCTTTTCTGAGAGGTTCAAAAATAGGTATCGTCTCATTAAAAAAAATGTTCATAGCTTGTTCAAATTTGCGTTTTATGTCTGCACTGCTCAGTAATCAATGATATGTTTCAAAACAAAGTTTTCTGTTATCGGGATTGTGAACCAAGTGATATGAGATAAAGTGTAGCTGCACAACGTACCAAGTGACAGCTTCGTCGCGACACAAGTTGATGCACGAGAAAAAATCAATCCACTCTCAGCAACCACCTAGGTTTATCCCTCGACAAAATGAACAAAACAAAAATAAAAAGAAGCGCAAGCAAAAAGCCAAGCAAGCCGAACTTTACAGCGTATAGTCTTGGGATATTCATAGGTGCACACTTAGATGTGCTGCTGCAGCTGCTGCTTCTGCACTTGTTGCGTTTTGAATGTTCTCTGAAGTATATGGGTAGGACTAGCCTAGTAGGTCGATCGATAGAAGGAAAGTGGCACTTGATATGTAAACGTTACATACGCGCGCAACTACAGCAGCACAGTTATAACGCTGATATGTAGTATGCACGTACCACCCGCCAGTGTTGGATAGAAAAAATAACCGCAAATGATACGACTACAAAATTAGAGGCGATTATAATAATAAAATCATGTCTATAAGACGATGAAGAAAAAGGGTTCGTCAAGCTTGCGCCGACTCGCTTGACACTATTACACTTGCACGACGACGATGTTCCGCGCTTGGACGTTCTTGCTTCTTGTGTGCATGTATGTATGTATGTATGTACAATGTGCACACGAATATACACAATAAATACGATATATACGTGCACACGTTATATGTATTAAAATGAATGAGAATAAAACTAAGGTCGACGGCCGTATGATTGCGCGCTAGCAACTCTTCCTAGCTATAGATATACGTACTAATTTTGTCTGCTTTTATGTCTCCCTATTTATAATAATTATTCTTTATCACTCATTACTATAGAAAGTGTGATGTCATAGCTGGAAATCAGTACTCGTTGAGTTTTATTATTTCCTATTGTTTGCGAAAATTATTTAAAAAAGTGTAACATTTTTCGACGATTGATTCTGAATAGCATTACAAATATTTCGTCGATTCATGAAAATAAAACTCTCCCTCACCTTTCAGCATTTTTGAAAAACCCGAAAAACAACAAAAAATAGAATTTTCAAAAATTGAATACAATTCTTTTAAATTTTACATCTTTTTTAATCCCTGGAGAAATAAGGCCTATTGATATTTTTTATTATATTAGTGTTCATCTGGAAAAAATTGAATTTCATAAAAATGTTTTACTTAGCATATATTTGATTTCAAAAATCGGTTTTTTTCTAGAGTCGAATCTAACGGCGATAAAAGAGAAAAGGAAAAAGATAAAGACAAAAAAAAAGGTTGGTTTTTTAATTAATTCCTGATAATTTGTCTAAATTTGTATTTTTTTAATAATATTTTTAATTGTCAATGCAGAAGATGCCGTCCAGCCACACTGTCACATCACATTGAAATGTACCCGAGAAGTAAGTAACTTATAAAACTGACTTGTACATAGTTTACTCAGTGGTTGTTTTTCTTTGAAAAAATGTCATCCATATTATTCAGATAATTGAATAAACTCTTCAAACACTTGCGATAACGAGAAAGTACTCTACAACTCGTACTTTGCCCGCATATTTCAAATCATTTTTCTTAGTCTATTATATACCGTGAATGCTTGTTTTTTATGCAAGCTCATTTAAATTGCTGTCAATATCAGGAGTACAATTACTAATAACAAAAAAAATTCGATATTCCAATATTGCAATTAGCGGGATATTATTACATGTGAATCGAACTCGTTTCGTGTGAAAAACTTAATCATCCGCCCTAACTAAATCGTTTATCGTAGGCGACAGATTTTGTATGTTACGTAGCTTTTTTTTTAAAGACCCTGTAATATTCATACGCACGAGGAGACTAATTAATTTTAATGGCAGATCGCTGGTTTTAACGGGCTAAGTGACGCGTTGAAGAGGCTCGATTTCTTGTCAGCGGTCCACGACTGTCGGCGTTTTAACTACATCGTTCGCTTACTCGATCTGTTGGTCAGCCACCGAATGGGTGGTCTCAGCGGTTGCGCTCAGCGTGTACTCTTCAATATGCTTGAAGAGGTAGCGTTAGAAGGTATGTGAACTCTATCTTTTGTCATTATATAAGTTTTTCGTATTAATTACTGCACGAGAAATCATGGTCAAAGCAGAATTCAAATTTGATTTGACGTTAGAACAATAATGAAATCATAAAGCCAGAGCTTGCTGGTAAACAATACAACAGTTCTATATTGCAATGAAAGATTATAAATTATTGATTTTACATGCATGAACTAACAATAAGCGTGTACTTTGATAAAGCTAAGCTTTCTTTGATTAATAATAAATGTGTCTTCAGACTATTAATCATTATTCTATTTGTTTCAGTGTCCTTATCACAACAGCAAACAGGAAGATTGCGCAGACTTATCGAAAGAGTTCGAGCTTTTAGTGCAGGTTGCTGTTGGGGTGGAAGACCACTAGGATCAGTAATTTTATGGGAAAAACACAAAGCGGCTTTGGACAGAATATTGCACATCGCATCCTCCATCCAAATTACTCAGGTACACAGAGCCATTATTTATGTTTAAATTCTCTCATTGCTAGATATGAAATAGACAGGTACGAAAAATTCGAACGATCGTATTTTAATGAAATGTTTTTCGCCACAGCCGGATGAAGAGCAACAACCTCAATGGTCGGATCTACCAGCCGAGTGTCGACGCGAGGTGTTGTTGCGTTTGAGCGATCCCCGGGACATCGAGGCATCGTCCGAGGCTTGCGAACACTTAGCCGTCCTGGCACAGGAGCAAAGGATCTGGCGGGAACTCGCCCAGTATCACTTTACGCCATTGCAGATCGCCACTGCCCGACGAAACAATCCCGACAAAGACTGGAAATGTATATTTACTATTGCCCGGAGGTACGTGCGTACTATTTCGTTTATCGATCTTTATAACACAATAAAAATATTCTTATCGAGTGATGAAGTTCAAATGATCGAACCAGTACAGGCGAACAAACTCGATTAACCCGCAATCGAACATACGCATTTTATTTTAAGGTCTTACGGGCTACGAGAAGAATATGCGGAAATGATACAGCTGTGTCGAAATTGTCGCTGTCTATTTTGGCGATCGCTTGGACATCCGTGCATCGCAGATCAAGATCCGGCCTTTCAGGAGAAACTTGCCGACGTCGATCGAGCCTCTCTTCACGTGCCCATTCCACCACAAACCTTCCTCAAATTTTTCTCTCTGTGAATACTTACTATATAGTATAGAGTCTATAAGTATATTTAATTATAAATACACGATTAAAAAAATGCACTTCTACGTTACTACTAAATGTATATTATAAATATTGAGAAAATAACTTTAAAAAGCCCGTGCTGCATGAATCATTGCAGGGTATACTATAAACGCGTGGTTGTATTTTGTTTGTCACTGCGATAATTGCATATGCATGAGAAAGTGAAAATTGCGAAGCAATGTGTATAAAGTATGTACGTAAGTTATAAATTGTGAGCAAGTGCGTTAATCGCTACAGGAAGAGAAAAAGAGATAAAAAGTTGTAAGAAAGAAGAATACAAAGACAAGAAGTCGTGTATAAATCGAGCTTCAAAAGCTGCACGATATACCATTGATTCCCGCGATAATTTTTTACGCAAGTTTTATTATCGTCGTCGTATTTTTATTATTTGCTAAGTTTATAAACAGTGGGTACGAAAATTATTCTGCTCATGAACTATAAATATATATATTTGTGTAGCGCGAGTCACAAGCTTTCCATGTTGTGCAGGCACAGCGCGTTTACAGTTCGTTCGCACTGTGCGATAGATGCTCTCAAAATGCATCTTCCGTAAAATGCTGTGTACTTTTTAATGATGGGCACTCAATGTGATGCATTTTTAATGTAATATTTCAATCAGAATCGTGCCCTATAATTTACTTTGTTAGAAATCCTATTTTTGCCATGAACTTTTGTATGAACTTAGATATAATTTTTAAGTTAACTTTTGTCGCGAGCGTTATCGATTTTTATCTCTTGATATTGTAATTTAAAAAATTATAATTAGAGTTGGAAGACAGATTTATTATTATAATTGCTAATTTCTAAAAACTTAAGAGTTCGAAAGAGTTTATGAAATGTTTTCATGGTAACGAAACCATTACAAAATTATCCAATACGTTAATGAAGTAGAAGACCAAATAAACGAACACCTTCCAAAAAAATCAGAATGATACATAAGTTAATATATTATACTAATTGGGTGATTCTAAAAAGTAATCAACTACTCGAAATGAGAACAAAGAATATTTATCCCAGCAATGAATGGATTGAATAATTTATTTTTTGTTATGACTTCTCTCGACGCTCGATTATAATTTGTTGTTGAATTTATAATATGTGATACACAAATAGAAATATATCATTCCTGCCAGAGATCGAAAAGATTTTCATTTCAATGTAAATGAACTAAATTAAACGCAATGGTCCATATCAATGCTGTTTTTACCAAGATCGAAAAGAAAATCGAATCTCTGTTATCCAAACTTAATTGGAATTAAAATTTTTTAAAGTTAATGGCTGAAAATAAAATGTTTAATAAAAAATGTCAAGAAAATCGACCGATATCCGTGTAGCTCAAACAGTTTTATTTATTCTTGCATAAGCAATTTAAAATCTATCATGTAGTTTAATTAATTCAATATGTTTTGGTGCTTTAGGTGGCTAAGTAGTTATTTGCAGGAATATTTTGGATTCTATTATTTTAAGTCTTCTTGGAATTTAGCGGTCAAATTTGATTTTTAATTTTTAATTTTTTTAACCGATTTTTCTGGGTAAAGAACTACTAAAATTGATATTTTCAATGGTTAACAGTTAAAAATATATTAATTCTGTGATGAAAAACATTTAAAGTCTATCGGACTTTGTAACAATATATTATAAAATAATGTTCAATATTTTTACTTCTCTGAAAGTAAGCAAACTAAATTGCTTCTTTATTTATTCTCGGCCTACGCAGATCCTCGATGAAATCTAACATCACTGGCAGAAAATCGAATTCACATAGGACTAAGTTACAAACAAATTAAATACGATAGATAAAACCTTATTGCAAACCAGGAAATGAACTAAAATTTCAAGTGAACAAGTAAAGGGGTTTCACTCAATATTTCTAAAATTTTGGAGAGTAGGTTATCGATCAAAAGTCTACATGGGTAAAACGCTCCAAAATGCTTATTTTGTTATTTATGGTGGACTGAAGTTACGAAAAAATTGAGTATTTATACACAAATATAAACGTGACTTTCTTAAATACATAAATTTGTGTTTATATAAATCTATATGAACTAGAATTTGAATGTATGTATCTTCATAGATTCTAGTCCAGGATGATACATATTTTATTGCGATACATATTGTGATGTATATTATATGTATATTAGTGTAAGACATATAATATTGAAGGTATTTATGAAAGTCACGTTTATAAGACGTACATGAACATTTTAATATTTTTTTTAACTTAAGCCAACTGTAAATAAGAAAGTAAATATTTTGGAGAGTTTTGTTGAAGGCGACTTCTGAACCACAAGTTGTGAAAAATTAACCTCCGAAATTTAGTAATGTTAATTGAAACCCAATTTCCACTTGAAATTTGAGATGTCATTTATCTTGCAGATAAAAAAATTATATTATCGGTACAATTATATTAAATAAATACTTTTATAATTTGATACGTTTTTCATAGTTCTTAGAGAATTTTCTATTCATTATTGAAAAAACCTTTTATTGAAAATCGTTTATGATATTTAACTTAAGGATCCAAATACAATCAATTTTTCATATTATTGAATATGCAATTGAACTTTGTTTTCGTACAGAGTATTCAAGGTACTCTTTCAAAAAGTATTTAAATTAAATTGCTTCATTCATGGTTATAATAATTACCAAACTGTAGTGATATTTTATACTGGGTCGGTGTATTAAATATTAAAAATCTGTGTTGAATATTTTTTATGTGAATACTATCCAAAAATGATTACAGTTGCTAAAATTAAACGTTTGTGAATGTGATAAACTTCGGGGATGTAGAATATGTAGCAACTGCTTTGAGTGCGTTTAGCAAAATGATATATTTCGCTACATAAATGATTAGTTATCAGGTATGAATAAGTACTGCCAAATTGGAAATGCTATTGCATTTGTGTGAAATGACATTCTTAAAAATTTTGGTTTAAAACCAAAAAAGATTCTTTTGATACAATTTTTTTAATTTCTAAATATAATTAAAAAGAACATGTTGCATGACCTTCATACTTTGCTATCCTAGTCATTCTACAGGGTGCAGCATGAAAAAATATTATCATTAATTTGTAAGGATGAATAATTCCAATGTAAAAAAATTTCTGTTGCAGTGGATAAAAATGATTGACATCGCAAATTATTAAATCTTTAAGCTTGTAAAATTAATCAAGCACTGTCTTTAGAGAAAAATTACGAAATCCGCAAAACTCCTGCAGGGTTTTCGCTTTAAATTAACTGTGGGATAAGTATGATGAGTTATACGTAGTCTTGATCTACAAATTATACTTAAAAAAGCAAATAAATAAAAAAATAGAACAAACGAAGCTGTTGGTACAATTTCAACTAAATAGAAAATGTATAGAGAGATATAATACAAAATGCTCTTAAATAAAAAAAAATCTATTCAAATATATTTATGACAAGATTGATCATTATTTATTTTAATACTTTACAAGAGTACTAAAAAAACTTCAAGTCGATTAAAATAAAATATATATAGAACTAGAGATTGTATTGTAAAAAAATTGTAAATTCATCTGTACCTGTAATCTGACTCCTAATAAAGAAAACTTTAAATAACCCATTTTTTGTTATGGTTCCATCAAAATAAAAGAAAATTGAATTTACAAAAATACCAAGACAATACATAAATAAAAAATATCAAATTCGAAATTTCCTTATCATTTCAGATTAATGGAGGAACGCGTTACACGCTCCCTACTGCAATGATTGAGACCACAATTCTTTCATAATTTTTTCATGCTGCCCCAGCCGAAACTAACTTTTTTCGTCCCGGCGGCCAAGATGAAAATAGTATGTCTGTCAACGGGTGCAGTTATGATTTTTTTTAGCAAAAAGAAGGATTGTAATACGAGCCTACGTACGCTTCCTCATGGTCAATGCAAGTCCTTTTTCACGACCCGTGAAAATTTGATGTTTACAGAAAACAAGGTCTTAAAGCAAAAACAAGGTCTACATTTTTTTTACTAACCATTTACATTTGTATTTGGATATTAATGTTATAAAATTGATAGAAAATCAAAATTTCTTTCACTTCAAATTAAATTACAAGAAAAGTACTTAAATTTAGAAAATTTATTTAGAAACTAGCGCTAAAATTACGTTGATATTTTGAATATTTGATTAACAAGGTGGGAAGAAAACTGCAGCGCAGAAAAAATAAAAAACCACATTGAACATCTAAAACTTCACGAATCATATTCTTGGATATTATAACAATTATAACAGACGAAGTTTAAATTGTAAAAAGGATAAAGTAATTATATTCCTAAACTGAGGTAATAAACAATTTTTTGAACCATGCAAGGTTTTTTAAGTAAAATAAATTTTCACAAAATAATAGTTTAATAGCAAAAATGACCATTTATGATGTGAGAGATTTTTATTTTTAGTCATATTGTTTAATAACAATAGAATGTAAAAGTGGTGCTATATTGACAACAATTAGATATACTTACATCAGCAAAGAATTGAGTGTCGTCAAAAAGTAGAATGTGAGATAAAAATCAAACAATCTTTGAACAAAAAAAAGAAAGCTTCAAAGAGTAAAAAAAAAAAGAAGAATTATCTTCATGACGACGAAAAAGATTATAAAGATTATCGTCAAGAAAATGAAAATGTATCGACGATCAAATGACGCAAGAGCATTTTATTACAATTTTTCTAGAATGTACTATCAATTTTTAATTATTTTTTTAGAATTTTCAAGATTTTCTATCACCTTTTTAAGAGGTCTCTAAAATCCCTAAGAAACACGTCAAATTTAGACATCTGAAAATAGGTGAAAATAGATAAAAAATTACAAAAAGATTTAAACGACTTTTTTGTTTGATTCTAGAATTATCTGGTTTTGAAAATTTTTTCGTTAAAGACGTTTTTTTCTGAGTTGGAACATCGCAAAAATTTTTAATTAGAGAGAAAATGATTTTAAAACTGGGCATCAAGGGCTAGGGATCAACTAATGTAAGGAACTTCATCATTAGATAAGTATCAAGAGTTCCCAAAATTTTTTAGGAAAAATCTGTGATTCGAAAATGGGGAGGACTCGTTGTGAGTAAAATTCAATAAAATTTATTAATTTTGTTTTGCCAATTTCATATTTCTTCAATTGACCTCATATCCAGCTAAGGTTATAGAACTTTACAAGTTTTTTGTACTATTGTTATAAATTTTGAACAAGAACTACATTAGACAATTAAACAATCAATAAAAAAAGTATTGATAATTTCATAGAATCATGAAATTAACTTTCACTGATAAAATACTCACAAACACAGCCAACATATTTAAAAAACTTGACTAAAAGTTGATCTACAATAAGTTAAATTTAGTCATTTGTTAAGGATATTGAATAGAAACTTAGCGTATACAAAATTGAAATGATACACATGTTAACAATTTGGCAATTAAATTCTTAAAAAGTGTAAAATAGCAAATTATTTATTGCTCAATTTAATTAAAAAACATTCATTACTATAGTCATTAAAATTAATAAATATTAAAATTGTATCAGTTAGCCATTTTAGATTTAATGCTAACATGATGCAACAACACTAAATAAAATTAAACTGGGATCAATCAAATGCATTTGATATATAATCGTAAATGCTAACTGTGAATAATAAATATTTATAAAAAATCTAAGGTAATACCAGTTTATTATACTTTATAATTAAAAATGTAATTATAATTAAATATAATATCAGATCCTTATATTTATAAGAAAAAAGATAAGACAAACACTTTATACAAGGAGAAGATTGAATGGCTTTTTATACATAAAACCACTGGGCAAAGTGAATATTGTCTAAAATTATTAATACTCTCAGTTAGTTGCGATACAATAACTTAATCTTAAAACTGTATAATAAAATTTATGTCTTATATATACTTAGTTTTGTCATACAATTAAGATTTAGTAAATCTAGTTTCAAGTTTTGGAATTATTCACAAAATACTATAATATATTACATTTAGGCTCAAAATAATTTGTTTTTGAATAAAATTGCTATTAGCAATTCTGATTGGATTATTGAGAGTCAATTTACTTGGAAAATCAACAAAAATTTGGTTAATTAATACCAATTGATAACACCATATCGAATCAATGAAGGAACTCGAATAAATGTTCATTTGTCAAGAAGAGAAGTTAAGTCAAGGAATATCTATGTGTTGTTTATTGCATACAGTTAAGCACAAGCTAGAAGCTTACTTCAGATATAATGAAGATGAATTATTTGCAACTTTTACTCATTATTACTTTTTCACATTCCAATATTTTGGTATAAAAAAGTGTGAATTGCAACAGTTTAATATAAAGAGTAGTTGAATTATAAATTTTGTTTAAAATATTATTGTTTAACCCAACAACTACAATTTTATTATGAAATTGGAACATTGGTATCAGAATAATCAAATATAATTATAAATGAGAATATGCATAAATAACATAATTATTATTAACTGAAAAGTTTCGAAAATGAAGTTCTTACTTGGTTGCAAGACGTATTATTGATAACGACACTTATTTTTCTTGTTTAATTTCTGGTTCAAAATAATACTTGTTTCAACACTCACAATTATCTCACAAGTCAACTGTTTCCAGAATTTTGTTAAATTATTTATAAGCGTTCTGTCAAATCTGCGAGAATCAATTAGAGATACGTTTGAACTTGAACCGCCGCGTGCAAATGAACAAACTCGAAATCATAACGTTTTTGTGACGGTTTATAAGCTATTCACTAAACTCTACATTCAAAGTGTATACGAATCGTCTATTCCTGTTATAACATGATTTTCGAATTGCAACTGTTTTGAAAAGTAATAATTAACGGATATTTACTTTTCCTTTATACTGCAAAATAAAAGAGCATTTCATATGAATTACGAAAAAGTTCTTATCGATGTATTAACTTGAGAACGTTATTTCCGAAAAATTATTAATTTTTTTTTTTAATTTAACGAATATAATTTGAATATATAAGAACATTTAAAAAAATTTAATCCGGTAGGTTCATCTATAAAAACGGTGAAAAATCAAAAGATGTGCAAATATAAAGCCGTCAAAATTCAGTTTTTTACCGATTGACGAGTCGCTGGACGCCGATGTATCCAATACTACTTTACGAACTACGAAGAAAATTATTTTGCTTTGCGCAGGCGTAAGACATCCATCCACCTTTCAACGTTCTCCTCGCATAGGCTTGCATAGGCTTCGAGCATTTGGTGGCGTCCATTGCTGGACAAGCTGTTATAGCGTAGGGAGTGTGTAGTATCGTCAGCTGCTGTGTTGCACAGCACTTATCACGACGCCGGGCCACCTTGGCCAGTTATTGCGGATTATTCGCTTACAATAAATATCGCTTGACAAAATGTCGCAAATGCAGCATAGTCGCAAACGAGTCTGTTACTACTACGACAGTGAGTACTTATTTTCATATTTTTTATTTTCATGCTAGACTTTTCAAATTCATAACACATCTTAACCTATAAAAACTTGTCACTTCTTATATTCTCCATCAAAAGCTATTTTCGCACATTATTTTAGCTTTAGTTTACTTGAAATATCACTACTTAATTGAGGAGAGTGTAGAATTATTTCAAAGACGTTTTTTACCAGCTACAAATGTTTTGAAAAAATTAACATCGAGAGATTCTCAGCACCAAGCTTCGTGGCGTGATATTATTATGATTATTTTATTACTGAATAGACGCGCCATAAAGCAAGCGTCAAGCTGAGAATCTGTCGACGCAAAATTTTTAAAAGAATATTATGCATTAACATCTTGATTAATTTAAATTATTTTCCATTTTTACTATTTGTCTGTTATGAATGACAAATTAAGTAAGGAACTCTTAAATATTTCAAAAAGTTTGTCAATGTAATGAATATTTTTGATTGTTTGTTTCAACGTCTCAAATGCTTATGACATTAAATCGTTTTATGGCTATACTATTTGCAAAGGCCAAAGTCATCAACTAAATATATTTATGGTTCATATTTATTTTCAATAATAATAAAGAAAATTGAGAGAAAAGTCGAAAAAAAACATAAAGGTTATGCCGTAGTCAATGCATGAAAATATATACTCATGAAAATCAGTTTATTTAAAATCCCTACATAAAAGTCATGTATTTTATTTCTCATGCATAAGTTTTATTTTGAGTCTACAGACTCGTTTGATAATTGTTCTTAGAATCAATCAATAGTTCTATTAATGATATATTGTTCACATTTAAAATTTTTATTCCTTAATTAAAGGTGACATCGGAAATTATTACTATGGGCAAGGTCATCCCATGAAACCGCATCGCATAAGGATGACCCACAATTTACTTTTAAATTACGGACTTTACAGAAAAATGGAGATATATGTAAGTACATTAAGCAAAGAAGTTTTATAAATAAATTCCATTAGAGCATGTAATGTAATAATGTATTTTTATTCTAATTTATTCTAAAAATAAGTATTTTTTCAATATTTTCTAGCGTCCTCACAAAGCCACAGCTGATGAAATGACTAAATTTCATAGTGATGAGTACATCAGATTTTTGAGGTCAATAAGACCAGATAATATGACAGAGTACAACAAGCAAATGCAAAGATGTATGACCATTAACTTATTTTATGCTTATATTTATTAAAGTAAAATAGATCTTTGAATATTGATTTATATTTTATTATTTTACAGTCAATGTTGGGGAAGATTGTCCTGTTTTTGATGGTTTATATGAGTTTTGTCAGTTATCTGCTGGTGGATCAGTAGCTGCAGCAGTTAAATTGAATAAACAAGCTTCTGAGATATGTATCAACTGGGGTGGAGGTCTTCATCATGCTAAAAAGAGCGAAGCCTCTGGATTTTGCTATGTTAATGACATAGTATTAGGAATTTTGGAACTCCTTAAGTATCATCAACGTGTTTTATATATAGATATTGATGTACATCATGGAGATGGAGTTGAAGAGGCATTCTATACAACTGATCGAGTAATGACAGTCTCTTTCCACAAGTATGGAGAGTACTTCCCTGGCACTGGCGATTTACGTGATATTGGTGCTGGTAAAGGAAAGTACTATGCAGTTAACATTCCTCTCAGAGATGGAATGGACGATGATAGCTATGAATCAATTTTTGTACCGATTATTACAAAAGTCATGGAAACTTTCCAACCATCTGCTGTTGTTCTCCAATGTGGAGCTGATTCTTTGACAGGTGATCGATTAGGTTGCTTTAATTTAACTGTCAAAGGCCATGGTAAATGTGTTGAATTTGTAAAAAAATACAACTTACCTTTCCTCATGGTTGGAGGTGGTGGTTATACCATCAGAAATGTATCAAGATGCTGGACATATGAAACTTCCGTGGCTTTAGGTTCAGAAATTGCTAATGAGCTTCCGTATAATGACTATTTTGAATATTTTGGTCCTGACTTCAAGTTACACATTAGTCCATCAAACATGGCTAATCAAAATACTCCTGAATATTTGGAAAAAATAAAATCAAGATTGTTTGAAAATCTTAGGATGTTACCACATGCACCTGGAGTACAAGTGCAAGCTATTCCAGAAGATGGAGCAAATGTAGAAGATATTGAAGCTGAAGAAAAAATCAATCCTGATGAAAGACTTCCACAACGTGACATAGACAAAAGAATACAGCATGAAAATGAATTCAGTGACAGTGAAGATGAAGGCGATGGTGGGAGAAGAGATAGTCGATCTTATAAGGGTGTTAGAAAACGACCAAGGTTAGACAAAAATTCAGAAAATCCTGATGCTGAAGTAAAAAAAGAAGATGAATCTAAACCAGACGTTAAAACAGGTACTAATAACTATATTTTTTAACATATTTTGCAATTTATTGCAGAACTAAAGCATAACAATATTCTACTTTTCAGAAATTGAAAAAGATGAAAAGACGAATACAAACAACGATGAAAACAAAAAAGATGGTATGAGCAGTGCTTGATTCTCTATTAAAAGTAGCCGGAATGGCTTAAAATCGTAATAATTCAAATTTCTCAAAGCTCTATTTAAATTCATTTTATGTTTTTTCTCAACTCAGAAACGAGATTTTCCCCATTTTTTAACACAGTTTAAAAGTAATTGACTCTTAAATTCAGTTAGTGAACAACCAAACTTATGTTTTCTATTTCATGCAACAAGTTGAAAATGTCTTTTGAATGGAGTAAAAGGAATTTTCAAACATATTTGGCACAACCAAAAATCAAATATTCCAATAATGAAAGAAGAATATTTCAACATTTTATGAATTAATAATCTCTGTGATTAAATAAATATAATATTTTTTAATGGATTAACTAAAATTTCTTCTATGATGCCATGATTAATAGTTTTCATCTTCAGTTTTCATTTTCCATCTAAATAGTTTGTTTTACAAAAAATGTTTTGAATCAATTTATGAAATATTCTATTGCTTATTATACAATTAAATTAAATTGTTGAATTTATCAGGTTGAAATGAATTTATAATTTGTGCTTTTTAATTAAAACGAATTTATTGAGACTTTGTCTTTTTAGAAATTATAATAAATTTCTGTGTCAATTAAGTATATTCAAAAAGCAGCGGGCTTCAATTAATTTGTCCCCTGTGAAATTAAGTTAATTTATGACATTCATAATTTTTTTTATGTAAAAATAAATCAAGTCTTTACAACAAGAATTTCTGTCAAGTTCATGTTTTCATCACAGCATTGTTGATACGAATTTTTAACTGAAACTAATAAGTTCACTGCTAGATAGCTTTAAAATTAATAGTTTTTATTAGATTAAATGTGAACTCCAAAAATTGATAAAAGCTACAAATCAGTTTTAAATTCGTTTCATTTTCTTGAAAATAATTATACATACTCTTCCTATCATTGTATATATAGTGAGCGTTTGTTTAATGTGTATATTTTACTTATGTAAATCGATACAAAAATCAAATAGAGTTTAGGACTCTAAAAATAAGTATCATCATGAGGGAACTCTTGCAAATATACTATTTTGGTATTAAATCTAATTTACACCTATAAATTAAACTAATCCTTTGATTGTATTGAAATTTTTCTGAAAATGCAATAGTTGTCTAAATCTCTTGTCATTTTATACATATTTTTTTGAATCTTCCTACAAAATTTGATAGTACAATTTTTTAGGGATCGAATAATTCTAGCTTTCTGCCAGACTGAATATTTCAATTTTGATTTTTAAAAAGCACTTATTATTTGGGCAATGAGTGATTCTATTGTGTAAATTGGATTAGATGTTTGTAGAATAAGGTAGAATTTTTTTGAAAATTCATGTTTAATTTAATTAATGTATGTTTTACGCAGCAACTGTAAGTTCATAATATAAGGAATAATGTTATATGAAAGTATTCATGTCCATTTTTATGGTACTCAAGCATTTTTAATCTTTATAATAAAAAAAAGTATAATCACAAAATATTTGATTGTCTGAATTCTTACTTAAACCTTTTCTACATTTTATTTTAAACTTCTAGCAATTTTCCCTCCAATACTTTTTAATTTTTAATGAAATGCTACACAGACTAAATGCATGCTCTAATTCAGGCACATTACAAACATCGTGGGATTTTTATGGTGGTGTCTCTTTCAATGATGCTATTAATATATGATTTTTCTATAAGGGTGGTTTCTTTGAGGCAGCTACATATATAATTGTGAGATTTCTGAGTTTTTACTGAAATAGCGTCTGGATATGGACTAAGTGTAATTTTTATAAGAAAAAAGAAGAATCAATGGTACCTTTCCAACTGGAGTTTATAACTTTTACGAAAACTCATTATTGAAACCTTATAAGTGAAGTGAGACGAATTTGAGGATTATTTTCAAAATTTTAGCGCAGAGTCAAAATATTTTACTAATTAGAATAGAGAAAATGGCCGATTAAATGAGTTAACACGTATGATCGCAAGCGCAATCATTTTGTTTTATGTACTATGCATAAAAATAAACGAACAATTACGTAGTAAATCCCAAACCAAATAATATTGTGGGGAAAGAAAGCTCTTTTTGAAATTTTATAAGTTCAAGATTCTGTAAGTAATCAAAAATAATAATATACAAAGAAAAAGTCGATCCTATTTTGGAGGACTTGAATCTTTGTTACTCTGTAGTGGTCATTACATATTCTATGCTTTTAACATTAGTATACAATAATGTACACGTGGACGTGACCGCGTGGATCAGTATTCGTTATTTCGCTTGCAAGTTGCTATGTTTGTTGCCTATTCGTGCGCGATCTGCGCGTAAACATACCGCTCTACAAATCGCAGTCACGAATCACGATTCACGAGGCTGACATTAGACATATAGAAAGTAGAAACACGAAAATAAATATGTGCGCGTTATTATTGTTTACGTGTCAAATGTGCAGTGTGACTTCCGTTTCCTATCAGTTATGCCATTTTTGATCTGTTAGATATGTTACCGTTAAAATTGCACTTACAATCATGAGGAAATATTGAAGCAACATTTGTTACCAGCTTGCGTTTGTGTCATACTTGTGCGAGACAATATTCTCAATTTGAACGCGATGAATTATGATTGCATGCTGATAAGTTAGTATTAAAAAACAGCTCTGATCATTTTTAAAGTAACTTCTATCGCATTGATCAATAATTAATGGTAATTTTAATCTACATTTATAACCTTTTTCAAAATATATACTTAGTCATTAACAATTATTTTGATTTAATGTAGGTTTCAAGTTATTGAGGGTGAAAGAAGTTATAGAAGAGAAGCATCTTATTTGTTTTTAATTTACTTCAAGGTGTATTCAAAATATTAAAATCGAAAATGATATCTCACGTAACTACTTTAGCAAACAGCATTATTGGTGTCAGCGTTTTGGCAATGCCATTTTGCTTCAAACAATGTGGAATAATTCTAGCCACCCTGATGTTATTGTTAAGCAGCATTTTTTCACGACTGGCTTGTCATTTTCTAATTAAATCAGCAGTTATGTCTCGTCGCAGAAACTTTGAGTTCCTAGCTTTTCATGCATTTGGTCTGATGGGAAAATGTATAGTTGAATTATGTATCATAGGATTTTTGTTTGGGACTTGCATAGCGTATTTTGTTGTTGCTGGCGATTTGGGTCCTCAAATTGTTGGAGGAGTCATAGATAAAAGGCCTGAAGATATTAGAACAAGCTTTCTTATAACAACTGGAATATTTATTGTTTTACCTTTAGGTCTTTTACGTAACATTGATAGTTTAGCAAGTGTCAGTACTGCATCAATAGCATTTTACATAATTTTTGTTTTAAAAGTAAGTTGACTGAAGAAATTTTAAAATCAACTTTGTAATTCATTATCATTAACTTCATCTTATATTATTTGATAGGTTGTTGGGGAGTCAACACACCACATAATTGCAGGAGATTGGTTTGACAAAGTAAACTTTTGGAGGCCAGCCGGATTGCTCCAATGCATACCAATTTTTTCATTGGCTCTGTTTTGTCAAACACAATTATTTGAAATTTATGAATCAATGTCTAATCCTACTTTAGAAAAAATGAATCAAGTAGTGAAAGGCGCTTTAAATATTTGCACTGGAGTTTATTTATGTGTTGGTTTATTTGGATACATAGCGTTTTGTGCCCAACCATTCACAGGTAATTGCCAAAATTTTATTGACCAGCACACAGTTGAATTTTTTCAATGAATCCTTATCCTTAATAATATATTTTCAAAATTAATATTACAATAAATACTTAATTTTAGGAAATATACTCATGAGTTTTGAACCAAGTTTAACTTCTGAAATTATAAAAATAGGATTTGTATTATCTGTGGCATTTAGTTTTCCTCTAGTCATTTTTCCATGCAGGGCAAGTCTTAATTCACTTTTGTTTAAACAAGTGAGTATTGTATGGAAATATAGTTAGTATATAGATAAAATAATTGAAGGTCCTTATTATTTTTTTTATCTTAACTTCAGGGATATACATATGATGTTGCTGCAAGTTACATCAGTGAAACAAGATTCCGATGTCTTACTTCACTTATTGTATTGGTTGCCTTATCAGTTGGAATTTTGATTCCTAACATTGAATTTGTTCTTGGGATTGTTGGTTCCACAATTGGAGTGATTATATGTTTGATTTTCCCTGCAATGTTCTTCATATCTATAAGTATTAAAAATACAAATGAAAGATTACTTGCACAGGTAACTCATACAATTACATTTTATAATAGCATTTGTATACTGTGTTAATGTTTATGATAATATTTCAGGTAATGGTATTTATTGGGGTATGGATGATGATTCTGGGTACTTACGCAAATTTATATGCTATGGAGCAATCATCAAATTTAAAAAGTACTACAGATAAACTTCCTAGGCAAATCAATGATTTGCCAAAAATTATTGATCATGATTCATTTATCAAAACAGATGAAATAGTAAAGCAAATCAATGATTATAAAAAAATAATACCTAAAGGTGAGTCACTTTCAAACTGTTATTATGTTAGTTTAATTATTTAATTTTATTACAATTCTTTTGCAGCAAGTAGATCTAAACCTATTGTTCCTAATATTCCAGAAAATGATAAAAATGCTAGGAAAGAACCACCAGTTCCAGTGGAAAGATTACCCAAACCAGATAAAAAAATAGAAGTTATGAAATTAAAAAGTGATAGCATTAACATTGTTGCTCAACCCGCTGTGAATATAATTAATGATAAAATAGATAAAAATATAGTTAAAGAAACGGAAGAAGCATATAAGTCCCTGAAAAAAACAAAATCTGTTGATACACCTTTAAAAAACAATGTTAATGAAGAACCCATAAAAAAATCTGATGCAAAGAATGATATCATAGCAGTTGATGCAATAAAAAAAGAAGAATTGGAATTAGCTGCAGATAAAGATATAATAATTACAGATGGTGCTGAAAAACGTGAGCAACTTGAAAAAACTCTGCAAAAACACATTTTGGAACAAAGAGAAATGATGCAAGAGCAAAAAAAAATATTGAAGGATATAGAACATGTCAAAAAAGATCTGCAAATAGTTGAAAAAGAAAATTCCATTCTTGAAAAAAAAAATGCAGTTGAAGTTGAAGCTCAAAAACTTAAAACTGATGAAAAAACTAATGAAAATGAAAAATTTTCAAAAGAAGAGTCGCTAAAAAATACAAAAGCTGAAACGAAATTGGTTGATGAAAATTTGAAAAAAGATGCAGAATTAGAGAAAAATCTAACTGCAAGAGATAAAAATATTATTAAACCAAATGGTGTCATAAATCAGAATGTAAAACCATCCGAGATAGCCGAACCAAAAAATAACGAAAAAGTTTTAAAACAGCCTGTCAACGTGATTCAAATTGATAATTTAAATCCTACTAATAAATCTGGAAGTCAAATAATCAAAGCTTTAACAAAAAAATCATTCCAGTTGAATAATGAAAGTTCAGTGATTAGAAATAATGGAAAAAATGATTCAAGCAATAATGATAACAATGTGAATATCAAACCATTAACCAATGAAATACCTGTCATTATACCAAAAGTAAGTAATGATTCAAAATTAATAGTAGAAAATATAAACGAGGCTGGTATGAAAAGGGACCTCCTTTCAAAACACCAAAGAGAAAAACGAATGGTGGAATTTGCAGAAAACATCAAGAGTGCATCTCAAACGAATCAAGAAAAAAATGTAACAGATGAAAGTAAGTTAGTTGATCTTGAAAGTTGTAGAAAACAAGAGAAATTACAAAGAAAAGATACACAGAATGAAAAAACAGAGGGGATTCTTGTTAATTTACCCAAAGACAATGAAGTGGTTGATGATTTAATTAAAACTAGTTCACACTTATCTGAACAGAATGTTATGGATAAGAATTTAGTTAAAAAAGATTTAAATGTAGATAGTAAGTTTATTAATTTTAATGATAAAAACAATGAATGATCTCCGACTTCCAAGGCATTTAAGAGAATATTGTAAGAACCAATGTTTATTATTATGATCATTTTTTGATTTTTGACAAATTTTAAAATGTTACCATTATTAAAATGTGTATAAAAAATCGTTCCCTTGAAATAATTAGATACTGTTGTTAATTATGCATAAAGTGTATATAAAATTGTATATATATACATATATAAATTCTATGAAAATAAAATAGTTAATGTTCACATATCGACGCTCGTAGGTAACGTCGATACATTTATTTTCGATATCAGAAAAATTCTATCTACGAGTAAACCTGATAGAATTTAAACTTTTGGATGGATGGAATTTTTTATTGTAAACATTTTTTGCATCAAAGTGTGATTGAATTATTATGCACAAAGTTACTGATAGGAACGTTAGGGAACTGTACATTAAAATAAAAATTTTAAATATAAAACTCAAATATTCTATAGTTTTTGATTTTTTGACCCACTGACACAAAACTATTTTTATTAGTACAATAAAAAATGGACCGCAAAAAGAATTCAGAGAGTGCAAGTCTTTTTTAAATATATCAATATTTATTTGTCATCAATCTTGAATATGAATTGATGAATGTTAAAAAATACAAACCTATCTATTTTTATAAATGTATATTAAAATCTTTTCGTAAATAATCACTCTGACTAGACTATACAGTAAGTAAAGTGCGTACTTTTGAAAATTGCCTGAAGGGCTGAAGACGCAAAGCTTCCGAGTCCAGCGATGCCAAAAGCAGCAGAGAAAAAAAATCTGACGGTCGCCG